>NW_024582698.1:184536-254493 GCF_018398535.1 Haplochromis burtoni | reverse complement strand
TGATATTTAATGGATCGGATTACATTTTTTATTTCTCTCCAATATCCGATCCAGTAATTTACGTCAGTATCGGACCGATACCGATAAGTAATATCGGATCGGTCCATCTCTATTAGTTACACACCAGGGATCACTGTGAGGCCATCAGTTACAATGAGAAACAAAACTCCACCAGCTGGACAAAGAGAAAAAGCTTAGGCAAATGCACAGTTATGTGAATCCGAGTTAAAAAACAAACAAACATACAAACAAAAAAAGACCAACAACAACAGAAAAAACCCCAACAGTGTCGTCACCTCCCATGTCAACGGTGAACAAATGTCCATAGAAATTAGAAACACCCACCAGGCACCAGATGTTCTTTTCTGGGCTAAATGCGGTGGACCTTTAAATTTTTTTACTTGCTGAAGAGAAAACATGTGGCAAGTTTAGTCTAAATCACACCTACTGATTGTTTCAGAAACACAAATGCATTAGGTCTTTGTTTTTTTGGTTAAGAGATCTGTCAGGTTCATGTTTTTGACCAATGAATTCCACACTAAAGTGTAGAAAGGATACTGTTACCATTAGTGGGTACTGCAGTGGTAACCACATCAGGCAAGATCAGATGTTTGGTGTCAATACACCAGGCAAAACAAACTCTTCTGTAGTGAGCAGAGGGCAAGCGAGCATGTGTGAGAAAATGCACATTTTAGTGCATAGCTCTTGTTATGAATTTACGTGAGAATCATCTATATTTTAAAAGTTGTCTTCAGCTTTGGAGTAATACCAGGATAATAGATTACAAATATGGATAACCTTTCTGAATCTAAAAAGTGAAACCACTGCATTAGTGACTCTAATGCCTGCATACTTTCTCGTGGCCAGCAGAGGGCAAGAGATACAGTCTCTGATGGTTTAGAAGTCTATGAGAGAAGTGCACATCGCTTCCTCTGACCCATGACCTTTGATGAGTTTATGATCTCAATCACCAATTTTAGTTCTTAATAAAATAAGACTCGTTTTATTCAGTAATTATATTCCCCATCAAAATTAAAAGGGGGGGATGCTTCAGAGAAGGCCTACACAATGACTGACAAGTCACACGCAGTGCCCTTCAGTCAAACTGGTTTTAAAAAGCTAATGTGGGGACAATCAAAACACCCGGTTTGAGGCTTGATAACCTCAAATTGAGGGCCTCACTAAGCACGGGGTGATCCATGGATCGACATATATACACAGTGTAAGTTGAGGATCATTTCTCATACATTCTGTCAAATGACAGGCAGAAGGTCATTTTCTCTGACCCCATGTCACAATTGTATTTAGGCCAAGGGGCAATCCTCCAGAGCGGAAATACTGAGCCAATGTGGAATTAGCAGAAACTACAGTTCCATTTAAGGCTGCCTGGACAGGAGTCAAGCCTCATAGCCTCATGTCAAAATTTGTTGTTTTAAAACCAATCCTTACAATATGTTACAAAATTAACCAAGCTAGATACCCTTAATTAATAATTTAAAACTCCAGTCTTTCATCTGTATGTTGTAGCTTCTAGCTCCATGGCAGCAGTCAGATTGCTAACACTGAATGCCAATCAATGAGTGAAGTTACATCATCTTTTATATGGTACACAGCTCCGATGTGAGAAAATGAAAAGTTAAATTTAGTGCAGTGTTCACCTTGGTTTTCTATGAGGTTATATCCTCTATTACAGAATGTTGTGGCTTAATGTTTGCTCTTAAAATTTTGATTATAAAATATATTTATGTGGACTTGAAGAAGAGTGGTCATTTACCCACTGATCAAAACTGCAGCAGTCACGCTTAAGTAAAACTCCATCCAATATTGTAACACTTTCAAAGCCAAGGAAGCTACTTCTAACTGATGCCCAGTGAACATTGCAGTAGTGTAATGAGGTCTTACATCTTCCAGAAGTTTCAAAGCGCCACAGGCTCCATCTTGGGAGGAAATCTTAAGTGGAGGAAGACACAAAGAAGCATTATAAAAGCTGTTGACTCTTGTTTTCAGGACTCACAGGTAAAGGGTTAAAGGTCAGTAATGACAGAGGTCGGGTTAAATCAAGTTCGACCCCTGCCTTTAATCAGTACAAGCCGCTTTTTAAACAGGCTGTAAATCTGGGTAGTTTGTGTGTAGATTCGTATCAACAGCCAAAGTGAAACCTTCCCTCCTGAGAGAGAACAGTTCCAGAACTACACCAACAAAACTCATTTTACTGATTAGACATGACAGTGTAGAGGTAAAAAGGAGCGTATTAGTGCAGCCAGCAAGAAAAAGCTTTGCTGAAGTTTGAATAGTCTTCAAACTGCCCTGCTGCAGCAGAAACCCACAGGAGCCCACTGGAAGCTACCGTCTGATTGGTTCAAAGCACTTCAGCGTTAGCCAGAGTGAATCAGCAGAGACAGAGGTGAAGCAGAGGAGGAAGGCAGGGTAGTCCCTGAAAGCACAGCCAAGATTAAACAATACGTTACTCTGAGGTCAAACTATGCTGGAGAAGTTAGAGGCCAGTACAAGTTTACTTGTTTACTTGAACTAAAAATTCCCTTGCACAGCAGTGCAATACAGTCAGGAAAAGCCAAATTAGAGGAGAGCATGAACAGGTCTAGGACTAAATACCATCGTCAATATTCACAAATCAAGACTAAAAGTAGCTCCCAACTTGCCAATTTAGGGGGAACATATCAGTCTTCACTTGACAAAGCAGTTTAAAAATCTGAGAGAAGGTAGAGATAATCCAGAGACAGCAGCATCCATTTAGCAATATGGTCACATATTAAAGATCTAATCATCCCACTAACGCTCAGCAACATCGATCTTCTGTGATCGATCTGATCGTTGATCATTCAAAGACCAACTCCTATCGGTTTGCTTTCATCCCATCTATCCATCCATGTAATATCAAACCCTAGTTTCAATCATATCATCATATGAAAGTCTTTGAAAATGGACTATTTTAAGTTTTTTGTTGCCATTTAAGTCTCAGCTGAAAGAAACTAAGTTGACTTGGGGTCAAAGTAATCAACAGAGTTTCAAATTAAGAAAAACAAAAACCCTGGGACAGACTGGCGACCTGTCCAGGGTGTACCCGCCCCTCGCCCTATGATGACTGGGATGAACATGCACCATTGTAACAGTATTTACATGACACTTTCATAAGAAAAAGCATGACCAATTCCTCTGAAATCAAAACAACCATCATTCAATAAATTAAAAACAATAAATCGATGGTGAACATGTGTTTTCCACATATACTGGTGTAAGGGCACCAAACCACCATATACTGCACTTCTTGGCTCAGGCAAATTATATGGCTTAATAATAATAATAATATAAGCAGACAGGATACTTCTGTACAAAAAAAAAAAGTTTGGTGACACCATTTAGTGTGTATTTAAGTGTCTGACAGTAGGTTTTCTGTAGAGACAGATCTAAAACTAATAAAAGACAGATGAAAGTCTGCGACAGCAACACTAAAACGCTGTTTTTATTCCCACAAACTAACTGCATCTGGTGTGGCTTCATCGCGAACTCTTGATCTATTTTCTGAAAATGTGAACCAGAATCTATAAGCCCAAATGAAGTCCGCAGACACAGAGCTGCGTTAATTAGCCAGATCTCTTTGACATGAACCAAAGCCACATAAAAACAGAGCCCCGCTCCCAGTAAATGGTTTTCCCCGTCTGGAGAGCTTTGGGATTTACAACGCCAGCCCTCGCCCACTCTCTCAGTTGTTGGAGTTTTTAATTGCTCCCTTAACAAAGCACACACACGTAAACACAGCAACATTTTGTGCAGCTGCCTGCATGCATGGCTGTTCAGAAAACTACTCACAATGCACACCACAGTCCCACTCTTTCCTCTCACATGCTCCCTGTTCTTTCAGCCTTCTTGTTAAGCAGCAGCTTCTCCCTGCATCCTGCTCGATGGTGAGGCCAGACTAACTGCATGTTTGTGAGCTCATCATAGTCACTGTCAGATGCTGGAGACTATTAAAGAAAACCAGACTAAGAGCATTAACAAACCCATCATTGTTAGTGTTTTTGTGTCTATGCCTCATCTAGCAGAGTGTAATGAGGAAGGTCAAATACAGACGCTGTAGGTCTCTTTTTAAAAACACACAGGCCAGTGTGTTCTTAAGGCGGGGCCTGGGCTAACAACACACATGAGCTCAGTGGAGTTTGAGCCGAGACGCAGAGCAATTGCAGTGGGGGTGCGGTATGAATTAAAAAACAAACAAACAAGCTAGCATAATGGACAGGTTTTTGATGGGGCTCCCACACAAACTCAAAGCAGAAGATAAAGCATTGTCAAATATGTTTCCAAACCAACTTCCTTCAAAGCCAAATACTAGAAAATATGTGCAAACCAAAAGTAAATGATTTAACCAAGCATTGCTAGCTGCACGCCATAAGACAGGAAGAGGAAACAGTGGATGGAAATAACTCATGTGGTTACGCAGCGAAAACGCAGGGCTTCAAGTAGCTGGTTAAAAAGCTCAACCCAAGGTCCAACATTCCAGGTATAGCAGCAGGTAGAGATTTACTATTGCACTATAATGCTGCCACTACTGGCATCTTGTTGGAACACATTCACACTTCAGATTAGGTAATGTGTCATCAATGACAGCAGCTCACTGAGAAAATGGAATTATTCTAATGCCACTAGAGGATGGCTGCAAAAGCAATCACCATAGACCCCATGCCCCAAATAAGCCAACAAAATAAAATAACTACCTAACTTTAAACTTCTCCATTTGGATATTGTTCAGGCTTAAATTAAGGGACGACTGGCTGATGTGGTAACATAGACCAATGCAGCAGATTGCTCTCCTCTTCACATCCACAATTGTTAGTTACTATACTGAGCCTCTCAACAATGTTTATTTTTAAGTGAACTATGACAAATAATATGGGTTGCTGTGTGGTACACATATGTTCCAGATTAGGTAAGTGACATTATTGTACTGTGTGTATATGTTATTTAGCACTGATTAGCAGGTATCTGCATCCATGTGTAGCACCCACACAATGGATGCAACTTGTAGAGACCAGAAACCGGTGGATGATGTCATAGTGGGCATATCAATCTTTTATACGTAGTCAATAAGTGAAAACGGTAGCATGGTGCCATTGACTAGCTAGCTAGTGTTAGTAGGCTAAGATACCTTTTCAGTGGTTTCACAGATATTCTATACTGTCACTAATAATATACTGTTATTTACTCTGATTGGGGCAATCTGATGACCAAAGATTCAGCATTACAGTAACCAGCTACAGGCCACCTATGCAGGTTTTGCTATGTATGCTCTACATATTAGCATGCATTTATTTATTTGAATAGATTTTATAGTATTATCTACACTGTGTCTGCAGGTTCATCTTCCAGCAATAAGAGAGTACAGCACTGGCATCTATAACAGATAACTCTCCTGTCACTTGCTGCTGCTGATAAAAAAATACTTACTTTAATTTTACAAGAGAAATGTCACTGACGACATAAGACGAGCCAGTGTTGCTTAATAATAGTCAGAAAAGTGTGAAAGCACACCGCTGCTAAATTTAAGAATGTAAGATCTGCAACTAAGCTATCAACGTGTAAAGTTGATGCTGTGGGTGTTTATGGCTGGACTGCCATTACACCCTTGTATCAAGTATAATTCACTGTCAGACTGATTTGATTGCAGGTCAAACAGAATCAAATTTACACTTAGCAGCTTTAAGGAAGCTATTATGCTCCTCCTATTATGCTTTCACTTATTTTCCATCAAATAATGCTCCAATGGTCGATGTTCATTTTAAACAAGGTCAAGGTTTCAAATAATGAGGTCAGTGTATGTATAATGAATCTATGTGAGCCAACAGCTCAGATTGCTCTAAACACTTGGTGTCAGACAGTTTTTCTACTCTTTGCTTTGCATGAAATCCCAAGGTGACCATGTTAGACACATGGTCACCTTGGGAACACAGCCCACTCACCTGTTGTTTAAACATTTTGTTTGGTAGCCAATCAGAAGGAACACTGGGTTTCCTATCTTAAAACACGTATATTCACCCCTTTAAGGCAGATGACATATATGAAACCCTGCCAGCATATATATCCTGCTGTCATCACAATCATTCCTCAGAAAACCTCTAACAAATATGAAGTTTGCTTAGCTGACAGTGCTGAAGTTAGCCACCGCTCTTCAGATGGGGTATAGGCTGCCTGTGAAGCATTAATTTCAAGTCTTCCATGCAGTAGTATCCATTCTTATTTGGATGGACATGCTCAATATTTTGGTATATTCTGCACTTTGTTTGAAAGCGCTTTATAAATAAAGTTATTATTATTATCAAATTGAAGCAAATGAAGAGATCTTCTATTCAATACCATTTCTCTTTACATGAGAAGAAACAGCATGAGGGATGCCCTGCCTGTCTGGGGTCTACAACACTAGCAGAATGCTGACTGAACCCAAAGAAAATGTGTTTTGTCACCAGCTCTAGCGTTCAACCCTGAGGAAGACGGGTGACATTTGTGTAGGAAGTGCTGGGAAAGACAACATATCTGTTTTCTCTGTTTTGCCACACAGTGGTGAAGCTGCAGGTGGAGTGGCATACTCCACTGGTTTTTAGGGTTTTCTTCCTACCCTTAACAATTGTAAAAATACACGCGGCCCTGTTCCCGGATTTTGTTTTAGAGCCAGCCTCTACAAGGGTCAAATCAGTGACTACCCACGTCCCTGTGCCTTGCTATGGATAGTAACTGGACCTGGACGGTGGGGTGGAAGATGGCTTAGTTAACCGAACACATATTGAGCTGTGCCTGGTTGCTTATCTGGCCCTATGGTGGCTTCTAAAGTCTTTCGTCTAAGCACTGCATCTCAGGTGGACAACATTTATTAGACTTTAGTCTTCAGTGCCTCCATCATGCTCCACACATACCAGGCAATATTCTTCTGTTTTACTAGCCAAATGTAAAGCTTTATCTAAACAGAGGCTTTTCCATTCGTTCTGTGGAGGCCATCTTTATAGTTTACAGTACCAAAGATCTCTTGTTGCCTCAGGGTGTGCAAGCACTTTCTACCAGGGGAATGGCAACCTCATGGGCCCTTCTATGAGCGACTATCAGCTGGATGTGAAAGCTCCTTCAGTGGCTCATTCTGTCTTTTCTGTCATGCACTAGGGTGCTGGTGGTTAGGCTCTTGTTTGGTAGTATGAGAGAGATTTTTCCTGAAGGAGAGACACTAAGTACAGCACCAAGTCGCCCCACCACACAGCCGCACTCCGTGAAGAGCCGATATTTAAGGGATAACTGTGAAGACGACAGGGGCTATCAGTGCAGGTGTCACATATGTAATCACATGTAAACAAAGGGGGGAAAATATACCTTATTTTTGCACCTCGTTCCTCTCCTTCACAGAACAGAAGGTGCTTTTTTCCCCCTCTCTCTTTTTTTTTTAAAAATAAACAGACCTTAATGAAACAGAACCTCAAGTACAAATACAACTCCATAGACTCTAGTGCTTAATGTCTTATTAGAATAACAGCAACAAGAAAATCATAGGGAATTATTTTCAATTTTGTTTAGGCCACCCCAGACACACTTTAAGGACCCCTGGTTGTGCCAAGACCCACAAACAAACAGCAGCTTCTTTAAAGGTGAGCAGAGCGATCGATGGCAGTGAAGAGTTGAGAGTTTTAGTGAGCAAGAGGATTAATGCAGCCTGAGCAGAAACAGAAGTGTGTGGTGAACAAGAGAAAAGCAGTAAGTGTGTCATCCATACGAGGTATTAAATTCATCACACACATCGCATGAATGCAAGTGTTGATGTGAAGAATGTAAGCGTGGGAGGAAAATAATGCACGTTTTCTCACCTCTTTGGCTCTCTGCACGGCATCACTGGGGGGGTTTCGGATCTGTGGGGATGACTTGGTGTTGATCTTATCGTAGAGCTGAAAGATAAAAAGCACAAGGACAATGAGCTGGACAGCGAGACTGTGACCAGAAATGAGTTTTCACTGAGGTCAACACGACCAACGACACGTCTTCTACATATTTGCTATATCAGACAAAGCTGTTCATGGCTGCAACATTCACATAGTAACTTCCTGATGCTACATCAATATCGCTTTATTGAACACATTTGAAAATGTGGGAATGTGTACATGCTTCCACTTTATTTTCACGGTTGAGTTCTAATATACATATACGAGTTACAAAAACCCCCAACAAAGAGCAACAACCACAACAAAAATCCCAGCATTACCTTTTTTGGCAATTTGCGCTACAGTAGCTCATCTGTTGGATCGGACCGCGTGGGCCACTTTTTAATCACTGACCACTGCAGACTGGGAACACCCCACAAGATCTGCACTTTTTAAGATTCTCTGACCCAGTTGTCCAGCTATCACAATTGGCCCGTGTCACACACGTGCTCGCATCCTTGCGCCTGCCCATTTTTCCTGCATCCAACACATCAACTTTGAGGACAAGAGAATCCTTAACATAACGCAACCACTAACAGGTGCCATGATGAAGAGATAATCAGTGTTATTCACGTCACCTGTCAATGTTATGCCTGATCAGTGTATAGAGACACATAAGATATGGAGAGAAAACTATATTAATAAAAAACAAAACAAAAAAACCACTACGACAACAAAAAAGAAAAACTCTTCAAAGACCAAATAAGAATGGATAAATGTATTTTGAATAATGTCTTCTGTGGCCAAGGCTAAGCGAAACAGTAAATGGCCTGTACTTGTATAGCGCTTTACTTAGTCCCTGAGGACCCCAAAGCGCTTTACACTACATTCAGTCATCCACACACACATTCACACACTGGTGATGGCAGCTACAGTGTAGCCACAGCTGCCCTGGGGCGCACTGACAGAGGCGAAATCCACAAGAACAGCACACATTTGCAAAATAATGTGTGACACCTTAGAACCATTCAACCACTTCCATCCTCTGACCTTTAGATTTGCTCTCAGCTCCTTCAACAAACCACTGAATGAGGGGATGTTTCAGGAACACTGATGTTTCATTCACTAATAACCAAGAGCACAAAGACATTCTGACAGTAGGCGGTGGCCCAACACCTTACTCTGCTCTTCAGGCTGTTTTTCCCTTTTATATATTATATTAAACACATTATATACATTATATTTAAACCTAGAAAATGGTTAGAGCCTTAATGTTTATCAGAACACGGTCAATGTGCGTATGTGCACAAAACTGCTCAACTAGTACACCTTTCCAAGTTTTATGAGTAGAAATTCAGCAGGTTTCAGCAGCAACAACAACCACATCTCTCTCTTTGGCTGCATCAAGTGCACACAAAATTAAAATTGATGTAACACTTAAACTTAAAGCAGTTTCTATGAAAAAGCGTAAGCTTGAGTGCTGATGCCACTTTTACAGTTTGCCCCCCCCCGTCCTAAAACCGCCACAACCTTGTTTCCTCATCACTCTGACTGAAAGACAACAGACACAAGCTTATAAAAATCCTGTGACTAATAAACAGCACTGCTCCGCATCGCCGATGTTTATTAACGAGACTGCATGTCTGGATAGAAAAGTGGCCCTGGACACAGTCCAAACAAAAGCAGCAGCTGAAGCTCAAATCAAAGCAGAGGGTGGCTTTTTGGAACAAAAGACACAGACAACCACAGCTGTGGAAAGCAGCTCTAATCATATACAAAGCAACAACAATGTGATGTTTGAGGAGCAACTTGTAGTTTTCATTTAACCTGCTCTGCAGTGCATGAGCGGGCTGCATAATGTGTACAAAGAAAAGCACTCTCGGAGGCAGACACAGAGTCACAGACAAACTGTGTTTGTACCAGCCCTAGACTCAACGCTGCTCTGTTCTCCCTCTTACAAACACGACAGCAGACGACATCATGCAGCGCACAATGAAAAACATTAACCTAAAAAATCTTTTTGCATTTTGTACACCAAGTACATGTAGCTGCTGTTTCACTGCACTGAGACATTCACTTTGCTTCTAGTTTGAATCAAAAGTGTCTGCAGCTGTCTTAAGAAAAGCGTGCCTTCGTGGAGGGGGTGAAATGCACAAACAGTCGTCTGTGGTGCTACACATGCCCAAAACTGAAGTTTGAAGTTGTGCGACTAAATACTCGGCTGCCCCAGATTCTTATTTTCTGGTTCACGATCACAAAAAAAGCCCCAAAATATTTTTATATATATATATATTTCTAAAAAAAAATAATTTTTAAACAATGACAATCCTAATTTCCCTCTGAATAATTTACAGGAAGACATGCAGGTGTTATTTG
Organism: Haplochromis burtoni; assembly: GCF_018398535.1. Taxonomy (NCBI): domain Eukaryota; kingdom Metazoa; phylum Chordata; class Actinopteri; order Cichliformes; family Cichlidae; genus Haplochromis; species Haplochromis burtoni. The sequence goes on along the minus strand of NW_024582698.1, from coordinate 244,213 downwards.
GCTGGTGTTCTAATTGTATTTAAATTGAGCCCATTATGCTCATTTCAACTCCATATTTTAACATGGCCTTTACTAGAGTAGCTTTGCATGACTCACAGCTTGAAATAATCCTTTTTTTTTTCTTTTTTTTTTTTTAACCTAATTCCAGATGTTAGTGCAGCCCATCAGTTCATCCTCTGTCTGAAATGATCCATTTTAGCTCCCTTCCTCTTCCCTTAAGCAAGCTTGATTCTGATTGGCCATCCCAGGTAGACTAAACATTTTAACAGGTGGGCGGGGCTTACATGTTTACAGCCAGAGCTCTGCACCTGAGATGATGATATAGAGCCAGTCTGAATTGGAGCACTTAGAGCAGCATGAAGCTCGAACTTTTGGCTTTTTCACTTGAGCCACAGTGAGTATTTCTCAGGGGAAACAACATTGAGATCTGCTTTGTTTCAACCAGAGCCTTGCCTTATTTTTTGGTTTCAAATGCCATGGCTCCAGTGGGAACACAAAGCTGTGCTTCTTCTGGCATCCACTTAATTGTTTCAGTCTCTTCAGTCTGACTTTCTCCTGCCTTCCTGTCTCAGCGGTGCAGCCTTCTCTCTTACAACATTATCATCACTGTTTCCGCTTCACCTCCAGGTTAATTTTTTTTCTTTATATAGAGAAATAGAAGTGTGGAAATATGCAGATGGTATGTAGACTGAATGCACAAACCTGTTGGTTCAGGTGGTTAAGAAAAGCCTGGGTAGGCACAACAGGCTGGTGTGCATGATTCATAAATCCAATTTTACATATGCACTTTTTTGCACAGGGTAACAATGTTTCCACATCCATATTAATAAAGAACAGCCTTTATTTGTAGCGTTGGTGAGGCTCAGTAATGACACACAAATCTGGAATGCAGTGTTAATTTTAAGTTCTGGATAAGGGAACAGTGACTTCTTTCCATTATAGAGCTGTAGGGGGAAACGAGAAAACATCAGCTATCGCAAGGAATGAGTTGTAAGACACATCTGGTACATTCCTGTAAGTTTCTAATGGTTCATCCACACATGGACATCAGTCCTCTAAACTGGAATGAGGGCTGGCAGACAAAAGAAGAGAGACGTAGGAGAGGAGGGACTGAGTGAATAGCAGTATACTGGGGAGGAAGATGCTGATTACAACATTAGGTAGAGTTCCAATGCCTGTACTGCTGTGACAACCTGACATTGCCAGGAAAAAAAAAAGCCCCAAAAGAAACCTACACAGATTGCACGCACACATCTCAACAGTGCATTTGTATCCAATTCTTTTTGAACAAACTCCTCAAAAGACAAACAGCACACTCCTCAGGAAACCTGAATGGCGGTTGGCACGAGTGCGTGCTGTGCCACACGCCGTCCGCAGCCACTGAGCATTTACGCATATTTACTGCGCTCATGTCCTCATGCTTTCAACATCTTTCTGGTTTTGTTGAGTGTTAAGCAATCATGAGCTGACCTCTGATGGAGTTTTACATAAAAGTGTAGCAAAGACCGAAGTCTGAATTAAGGGTAACAAAAGACAAACCAACCAACAAGACACTCAAAGATATGTGCACAGATGCAGATTTCACTGTTACAGCTGTCACACACAGGCACACATTCGATCATGATCTCGTGACGGCGTGTGCATGTGGCAACAGCCACGACAAACAAACGACGGCTCTTATTTTATGATGAGAAACAGTGTGATTTCCTCATTTCTTATTAGTGACAAGTAAATGCAGACATCAGTTCCTTGAGGGTAACTTCTTTTCCCTCGCCTCCATTAGCTCGAAAGCCTGAGGAGTTTCGGATACACGAGGGAAAAAAAAGAAAAATACAAATGCACTCGACTAAAATGCCTCATTATACATGTCAAACACCAGAAACACACACTGGGGGATGTCGGGTTGACTTCGAATTAGCTTGAGGCATGTCTTGACAAAACTCTTTGTGCTAACACATCAGATGAAGGGAAAAAAACCGGAAGACAACAAACTCACCCAAAAGACAGAAAGTGTAGTGTCACAAAAACACAGCCAATAGATCGCAAACACACAGACATGAGTTTTGTAAGCCAGGAGGCTCCATCCGTTCACCGTCTTCAGGATTTTGTGTATTCCCTCGATGTGCAGACGACTTTGAGCCGCGCATACAGTGATGAAGGGTGCGCTTGCTGTGAATGGCACTGAGGCCTGACAATACCAGCCATTGTTTATTTTCAATGACCGAGGCTGGCCTGTGATGCTCTGTCCTTTCCTGACTCCCCCTCCTCAGAGCAGGGCTGGGGTGTGAAAGTGGGGGTGAACAGGAGAGATCTGCATGTTTGACTGTTTCATGTTATTGTATTTGAGCTGCTTACAACACAGAGTGTTTGTAAAAGGGCTTGGCACTGTTGACTGGAAACTGTATATTCAAAGATGTGGACAAATTTGTCATTGAAACAATGCTTCATTTCTCCTGAAAAATGGTTCAGTTAAAAGCAGTTATCGAATATATACCTGTATTATCTTTGGGATGTAATAGAGTACAATTATCAAAACAAATGCTGCTGTACGGCCTATTTGTAGGCAAAAACATGCAACTGTAGTTTGATATCATTGTGTACAGTGAACATGGATGAGAGAAAGCAAAGGAGAGAGCTGGTTGAGGAGTTCTATAGATAGCAATGTTAAAGACAAAGGCCATAAGACAATCTCCAAGCAGCTTCATGTTCTTGTGACCAAAGTTGACAATAGTATTGCAAATTAGAAGGTTAATGAGACTGTGGCCAACCTCCTGGGACTCAAGAGGAAATGCAAGACCAGGTTGATCAGAAGCATGGTCTGGATGATTGAACAAGAGCAACGAAATCATCCAAAACCAACGAACCAGTGTGTTCTGATCACACCATCCGTTTAATTTTGAACACTAATGAACATCAAAAACAGGAATGCACCAAAATGCATGCTGATGAGCCCAAAAGCTTCTGGGAGGATGTCCTTTTGTCAGATGAGATGAAACTGGAGCCTTTGACCTTTCAGATGAGCTCTGTGTTTACAGAAGGAAAAAATTAAAGAACACCATGCCTACTCTGAAAACTGGAGCTTGGAGACGCTGGCCTTCAAAGCTGAGACAGCTTGAGCAGTTGCTGCAAAAGGTGGTCCTACAAAATATTCTCCCGAGAACCAGCCTATACATTTATGTCACACTGTGGACATTTGGTTTTGGTCTATATCTTTTGACTTATTTGAGCTATCCTACTAAGTCCTGATGTACTAAATAGAGGACATCCTGGGCTTTCCACTGATATCTCATGTGGCCTCTTTTAGCTCCAAAGTGGAAGGAAATCCCCATAAAAGTTCAATGGTTCTCCGGAAGATATTAAATTAAGGGTACCATCTTTGGTGTCCATGCTAAATATGGAAAAATATTAAGGGGATACCATTAGTTACAAGAGTTTGTCTTTTAAATGATGAAGTGTATCTAAAAATTTGTCCACACTTGTACTTTAGAGTGAAAATAACTAAACACATAATTGGCCAAAACTGAGAGCTGAATTTGACCAATCAATCCTACTTTGAGTCAAATCCTAAGTTAAATTCTCCCATTGATTTTAACCAATTTGTTTTAAATGCAGAAATATGTGTATTAAAGTAGCTGAGCTAAATCTCAACACAGAGCACATTAACTGGCATTTGCTCATATTCATTGTAATTATCTTTCACTTAATGATGTGCCTCATTTACTATAAAAACACCGCTCACACCGGCTTTTTCAGTTTAACAAACTACAGCGCAGAAATCAGACTAAACAAAGTGGATCAAAGGAAGAGAAAGCACAGCTGCCTCAGAGGCAAAATGATGTGCTCGGAGTCCAACTAAATCTTAAATGTGGTCTGGCCCCTGTGCTGCGATTTTGTGACCCAATACGGTTTGAATGTGGCGCACCAGTTGTAGGTCACGGTCTGCTGCTGTCACCTACGACTCAGATGTTTCTGTCAACATCCCTGAGTCACGGAAACAAGCAGCAACCGGACCATTTGTCAAGCCCAAGCGAGCTGCTGCTGCTGCTGTGTTAAGGACACATCTTAAAAAAACAACATGACCTTTTCATAATGCCTCCAGAGGAAAGAGCATCCCCGTGTGTGGAAAGATGCTATTTATGCCTTATATTACAAGCAATGACTGAATCTTATTAAGGGGTTATTTCCACAAAGACATTGTGCCCCCTCCAAAAACACTGGTTGAGAGGTACATCACAGTAGTGGAATGGGGGCACTAAATGCTTTCCTAAAACCCAAAGCATGTTTACAGTTGACCTGTTAGGCTTTTCCTTATTTTCTGTCTTTTATTTATTGTTACAAAAGTTCATGCCTATATTAAACATGTAAAGTTTGAAAGCCATAGCTGTACAAGTTATGGCTGTACGTCAAAAGCTCAGGCTTCTGTCTGCTCTAAATGATCCATTTCACACACTTTTTTCTACACTAACCTGTGTATGATATCACAGAGAGGACCTATCCCTTTTATAATACAGTACTGTCCCTGACCACAGACGCTGCACGCACCTGCTGTTCGACCCTAAAACATTAAATTGAACTATGAATAATGCAAAACGTCACTATCAGAGGCCAAAGTTAAAAAAAATGCAGAGCTGGAAAAGAGCAAAAAAAGGCTTTAATATTCATGCGTGAGGCTGCTTCCAAATCCCCTCGCTGCAGAAAGAGTGGCTGCTCTGTCCAAACCGAACTCACAGACGAGCAGCAGAATAAAGAGGTAATAAAGTTTATAACACATGATTATGTAGCAGTAAGAAACACATATTTTTAAAAAGGTCTTTGTTAACAACACCTGTAAGAAGAGGCTGTGGAAATTGTTTCACAGTAAAACAGAGCTGTAGTATTAAGTGATGATTTCATAGGAGCAGCTGGGATTATCAACAGTTTCTGTGTATTAACACACTGTACTTTACATGTGATGTTAGGGCTGCTCAATTAATCAAATTTTAATCTAAATTACGATCTGGGCTTTCAACGATCATTAAAAATGACTGAGCCGATTATTAGCCCCTCCCTCGTGCTTTACTCTCACGCTGCTCCGTGTGGCAAATCGAGCGCACCTCTCTGCGTTCCGAACACATGTCACAACAATTAAGAGGACCCGAGGGAAGCTCGGAAAGCTAAGCAGAAGTTATTTGGAGAGGAGAGTGACTGCCGTTGGTTGAAAAGAGAGGTAAAAAAAAAACTTCAGTGGTGTGGAAACATTATGGGTTCGTGGAGTCAGACGTGGATCAAGTAGACACAGTGTGTAAACTTTGCTACAGTGTCGTAGCTGCACCACAGAGCAACACTGCAAAGTTCACTAAACATAGATGTTTACATTTTTCATTTATTTTTTATATTGCAAACATTTGCACTGTTATCAGTATTATTTTTTGACAATCTTTAAAGCCATTATTCAATACATTGTTATTGTTAAATAAATATCGTCAAATAATCGAGATCTCAATTTCAGTGAAAATAATCGTGATTATCATTTTTGCCATAATCGAGCAGCCCTATGTGATGTGTTTTCAAAGTGTTCCTGAATTCTTTTTTGAGCAGTGTATTAAAGGATTTCTTGTAAACCTAAGATTCCTTAAAGGCACTAAATGGAATAATCCCTAATGTTTCTGCTTGACAGCTGTTTAAAGTGGAGATGAAAGGATAGAACAATGAATTTCTGTCAGCCAGTAAAATTACAGCAAGCACAATGCAAGTAAAGAAGAAAAACAAAAACAGGTCCACATATTTACTGAAGTATCGAAAAACACATTTACAGGGTTGTCTGTGAAGGTTCTCAGTCATCCAGGTCATCGTAGTCTAAGGAGCTTGCAAAGAAAAGCGTCCGGACTTCTTTAAGTTGCTTGAAGACGTTTCACCTCTCATCCGCGATTTACGGATTGGTTGGTTTATGACACTAACTCTCTGCCATCTATAATCCAGTTTTGAGTTCCCTCCCCAGACGCCTGAACGCCCACTCACATCCTGGGCCATCTGACCTCAGGAATTCGCATGATAAGGTGGGGCCAGGTTTCACAATGACTCACCCGAAACTCTGGCTGATTGGGACCCACACCCAGTTTCACACCTTGGCTCAGGCGATTAGAGGATCATCAGGGGGTCCTTTTGTCCCTCTGTGGGGGGTACTCCCACTGGTGGTGGTCAGAGGGCCCGGTGGCGCCAGTGTCCGGCAGCCTCGCCTCTGTCAGTGCGCCCCAGGGCAGCTGTGGCTACAATGTAGCTTGCTATCGCCAGTGTGTGAATGTGTGTGTGAATGGGTGATGACTGAATGTAGTGTAAAGCGCTTTGGGGTCCTATGGACTAGAAAAGCGCTATACAAATGCAGGCCATTTACTAGGTTTAAATCTGGGACTCTCCACCATTTGACCTTAGAACTGAAGAAGCTTCTCGGATGAGAGGTGAAACGTCTTCAAGCAACTTAAAGAAGTCCAGACGCTTTTCTTTGCAAGCTCCTTTGACATTTACAGGGTTATTAATACATGTTTAGATCAAGCTTCATGTGCGATAGAATGGGTGCAGAAGTTTCCGTGCACTGCAACAGCCTAACGTTGGATTTGTAGGCTATGAAAGGCAACCACAGTGGACTCTTTAAAATAAGGGGATGCAACTGAAATAAAATGGACATCTGGCTATACATCTAACATTTGTGCATGCTTTTGGAATAATCATCTGAGTGACAATGACCTGGAACAGAGCTAGTTCTCAATGTCTATTTTTAGCTTAGGCTCAGTTCACACATCACTGTGCGATCTGCACAAAACTCCCATCCTTACAGTTAACGACGCACAGTCAACTGTAAACCAAATACCAGAAAATGATATTAAAGTTTCATTTTTTATAAATAATATTAAAAAAAAACTATTAATGGAAAAATACAACAACAAAAATAAAACACACTATCTCCCACTGTTCCAGCTGTTAGAGTGAAGTGTTGACAATCGCTCATTTGCTTGTGTGACACTTACATCGAGCAGTGTGTGTAGATGCTGGTCCTGGAAAACACTGTGGAGGAAATCTAAATCTTTTTCACTGCAGTCCGTCAAAGCGTGGATCTCCTCTAAACTGTCCAACACCTGAGACACAGCACCTGCAAAGCACGCACGTCAGAAGTCCATCAGTCACTCAGCAAATCTGCACAGCTCTCAAGCGCCAAAACAGTTTCTCAGTTATTCAGCCTGGCTGCACTTTCGATTAGGTCTGTCACAATAATGACCTCCATTTCTTTCCAATACTGATCTACAGTTCAGTTCCTCAGCCACCAAAACTTTGGCCGATTTAAATTTAGCACATCTCTACTTTAAGATCATCAGGGCTGTCTGTGTGAACTCGTCCCTCAGCATGAGATTATCGTAGTGGGCAGGTGCACAGCTCATTTAGAGAAAATATCTATTTCAAAAACAGAATCTAATTTAGTTTCTTCTACTTATCAGAGTTACAAGACTTAAGTTGAATTTACTACACAGCGCACAATGCATACGTGCAATGGGACAGAACAAGCCTTAGAGGAGGGGCACAAGAAGATTTTTTAAAAAGAGACAAATTTGATATCAGGTAAGGTTGTGATCACTCCTCATACACCGGCATGACCTCTAAACTGTTATAACAGCTCCTGTGTTTAAGTGTGGGTTTGTAATATAAAAATAACTACACTTCAGGGATCATACCAGAATAAACAGCAGGACTATTACTTCCAGGCTGGACTACTGTAATTCATTATTATCAGGATGTCCAAAAAACTCCCTGAAAAGCCTTCAGCTGATCCAAAATGCTGCAGCAAGAGTCCTGACAGGGACTAGAAAGAGAGAGCATATTTCTCCTGTTTTGCCTTCCCTTCCTGTTAAATCCAGAATTGAATTCAAAATCCTGCTCCTCACATACAAGGTCTTAAATAATCAGGCCCCATCTTATCTTAATGACCTTGTAGTACCATATCACCCTATTAGAGCACTTCGCTCTCGCTCTGCAGGCCTACTTGTTGTTCCTAGAGTATTTAAAAGTAGAATGGGAGGCAGAGCCTTCAGTTTTCAGGCCCCTCTTCTGTGGAACCAGCTTCCAGTTTGGATTCGGGAGACAGACACTATCTCTACTTTTAAGATTAGGCTTAAAACTTTCCTTTTTGCTAAAGCATATAGTTAGGGCTGGACCAGGTGACCCTGAATCCTCCCTTAGTTATGCTGCAATAGATGTAGGCTGCCGGGGGATTCCCATGATGCATTGAGTTTTTCCTTTCCAGTCACCTTTCTCACTCACTATGTATTAATAGACCTCTCTGCATTGAATCATATCTGTTATTAACCTCTGTCTCTCTTCCACAGCATGTCTTTATCCTGTCTTCCTTCTCTCACCCCAACCGGTCGCAGCAGATGGCCCCGCCCCTCCCTGAGCCTGGTTCTGCCGGAGGTTTCTTCCTGTTAAAAGGGAGTTTTTCCTTCCCACTGTCGCCAAAGTGTTTGCTCATAGGGGGTCATATGATTGTTGGGTTTTTCTCTGTATCTATGAAGCGCCTTGAGGCGACTTTTGTTGTGATTTGGCGCTATATAAATAAAATTGAATTGAATTGAATTGACTGGCACTACCATTCCAGGACTTGGACACAACATCTAATCGTTTTTTTTAGGTGGCATAAAATGGCCACAACAAACTTGCTTTTAACAGTTAAATGTGAAACAACATATCAAATAGCAAAGGTAGTTATGGTGACAGGGCTACACAAACTACTACAATGCACAGCACAGAGAGAACAAACAGGTACCTACGTTCTGCTGCTAGCAGTCCTAGCATGTGGGAAGCATTAAGAAAAATACACAAAAAATGAAAACATTGGCATTGTGCATTTGCTGCCATCAACATTTAAACATTCAGAAGCAGTTGCTTCACAAGTGCCTCTGAGATTAACACTGATAAACTGGAAATGATTTGTGTTTTCAGTTGCTGGAATCTGTATGAGACTTAATCTTCATAAAGAGATACTCAGTAGATCCTCTGATTACAGCTCTTGTCTTTGGTGTATATTTAAGAGCTTGTTGCACAAACTTTCTTGTAACAACCTGCACAGGGCCTTACAGAGAAAGGAGAACTCAAACATGAAAAAAAGAGGAAGGAAATTAGAGGGAGAACGTGTGATTATTTAGCCAAAAAGACAACAAAGAAGAGTTTGACTTCTGTGTCTTTATCTACCTGAGGATGTGGGATCATCGGAGAAGTCTTGGAGTTCCTCGGGTGGATCTCCGTAGAAGGAGTTGAACTTGTGACTGGACACTGCAGCCAGCACGGCCCCCTGAAACCACAGCAGGAACATGAGCACGTGCATCTGTGGCCCCAGCTACGTATATCATCAATACACACTGAAATGATATCATGAACAGAAGTCTTGAATATTACAATATGATATTGTAATATTAAACCTTGAGCTTCCTCCTGGCGTTGAACTTTCTCAGCTGCTCCACGGTTTCCGGCAGGTGGATTTTGTAGGCGTACCGATCCCTCTCCTTAGAAAGAAAACACAGAGAGGAAAATTGCTTACACGAGCTTAAACTGACTTCTTACACTGGGATGATTCTACTGAGTTCTGCTGAGCCATGTTTGGCACTGTCATTATAGCATGGACCATTTATTGGACACTACACTTTGAAAGCAGTGGGCTTTTACCAGTCAGAGAAGGTCAAATGAAAAAGGGTGTGTTAAAGGACATGCATTATGTATGGACTAAATAATTCATTCACACCTGAAATTAAAATGTTGTCTGTACCTGGAGGACAAGGAACAAAACCCCCCAAACTGTTATGCAGATATAAATGGTAGTAAAATGCACTGGGATCAAAGCAAGACCAGCTAACCCACAGATCCCAGTTTGTGTAAACACAATCTGTACAGTGTTCATACTCTGAGGAAATAAAGAATCCACCTGGGAAGATGAAGGCTTGTCCATGTTCTCTTGCAAATCTAATAAAAATTGTCCAATAATTTAATTTTGTACTCTTGAAATTTTCCCAGACTCGTGGTGGACAGTCACCAAAAATTCCAAACATTTCCTCCCCCAAAACTAGCACTTACATTACCCACAATGCACTGCAACAGAAAGTTCAGTTAAAGGCTAAAGCATGAATTAAAGTAATGTGGTTGCAGTCAAACCTTAGGCTTTCAAGAAAGCCACATGTTGCAGCAATGTGGCCTGTTACAGCTTCGATCACTTCTATGTTACAATATGTTATGATGCTTGCTGCTCTATTAACATATGCACTCTGTTCTTCTTTTCTATGTTTCATTGACATCTACAGGAAGCGGTGCCTGAGGAAAGCGGGGAGGATCATCAAGGACTCCAGTCACCCCAGCCATAAACTGTTCAGACTGCTTCCATCAGGAAGGAGGTTCTGCAGCATCCGGTCCCGTACCAGCAGACTGAGAGACAGCTTCTTCCACAGGCCATCAGACTGCTGAACACGTCATAGACACCTCAGCTTCACTACTGGAACTTTAACATTATGCACTCCATACTGTACAGTAAGCCACTGTTTTGCACATGTCTCAACTCTGTATATTTATTTTATATATTTTATTTATTGTTTACTCTATTTAATTTGTAAAATATGTGTACAACACACACACACACACACGTAGAAAAATATTTAGTATACACATCCAGAAATGCATATACTATTATATATTGTACATATATTTATTAGTTTCAGATGTAGCCATTCTTGTATTTTGCTTGTTTACATTATTGTATTTTGCACAACTCTGTTGCTTGTGAAGCTCGCACACAAGAATTTCACTCACATGTGCTGTACCAATGTACCTGCACATGTGATGTGACAATAAAAGTGATTTGATTTGATTTGATTTGAAAACTCTACGTGTGATGGCAGATGCACAGCAGGAGCAGATCGCTGAACTGAGAGTAATTAAATGTCTTCAACATCTTACGACAGACTTTGGAGGGTATAAGTGGCAAAATGTGGCTGGATGTTTTCTGATGCAACTTCCAAAAAGAACTCTTCAGGTGTAAAACCTATGTGCATTTTTAAATCTATATTCCAGATTATATGTGGAAACAGGTTAAAGGTACAAGTAAACAAACGCTGTAGCATGTTTATCAGGTACTATTCTGATGAGAACAATAAATCACACAAAGTAACATCACTTGCAGGCAGGCTGCTGCAAACAAAAACGTTATGCCAGAACCTTATTAAATAATGTGGTTCTGGCTAATTAGCCACATGGCGCTGCCTCACAGTGTTTGTGTTGCCGTCAGGCTGTCAGAAAGCTGCAGTGGGAGTTTTGCCACATTTTTGGTTCTCTGCCTCTGATGTAATTTGGTAAAAAGAAGAATTCAGGTTAGGTTTCATGCACTGCACAACTGTGTGGGTTTGTCTGACATTCTGTTGAAAAGGGGAACGTAATCAACACTAAACAGAGTCTTGCACTGCTCCAGCTCGATCTCTCAGACAAACACTGATGTGTCTAAACTTTAGCAAATCAGGGACACCTATAACGGAGTAAAGTGCAACGCTGAAAGTAGGGGTGTCCTTTAAAACTCAGAGATTTGATTGATGTGTCAGACCACTTCCAGATGAATTCCAAGTCCCTTGGCAGAATTGTCAAGAAATCATTTTTAAGTACCCCTCCATCCCTGCCCACAGAAGAAGACACAATAAAAGCTTCCTCTGACAACACATGACAAGCGCCAACACCACTGAGCTGGCACTTCCTGTCATTGCTTTCCTGCTTGAATAGCTGACTGATCATTGCGTGTCAACTTCAGGCGACGTGGCATTAGTATTCCACTTGTGTCAAAAAAAGGCTAAAAGTTTTACAGAAGTCAAAACTTTGGATACATGTCAGTGCACGCTTACTATTCCTCAAAGGGATAAAATGGAGCCCAGCATAATGGTCAAACTATATCAGATTTGACACAAAGACTTTAAGATCTCACAACACCAACCACTATGGGATGTTTCTCAGTGCCCTGCAGTACCTTGAGCCAGGGGTGGTTAAGAGCCTCGTAGACTGTGATTCTCTCGGCGGGATCCAGCATCAGCATACGCCTCACCAAGTCCTTAGCGCTCTCTGAGATGTGATTCCACTGGCGGGGATTCATCTACACACACACAAAAATACCAAAACAGGAATATGAAATCATAAGTGTCATGTTGGCATCGTCCATTTGTCCCTGTGCTATACATACAGCAGTCTCTGGGGATAATAAATGAAGCCAAATACTGCAATCCCTCCAGTGGCCATTTATGTGGGGTGTGATAGTATATATAAATACACACACACACACACACACACACACACACACACACACACACACACACACACACACACACACACACCTGAATTATATATATAATGTATTTGTATTGCCCAGTATCTCATAAAGGTTTAGGTTGCTTCACAGGCATAAAAAACATTTTAAGAAACAGGTGAATAGTCCAACAGATAGAAGTTAAAGGCCAAAATCATATTCAGTGGTATTCGTATTATTATGCACAACTTGACAACAGATCCAGGTTAAAAGAAGTTGGGTGTTTGGTACAGGATTCGTTTCCATAAAAATAATTTAATTCCATTTTATTTGTATAGCACCAAATTACAGCAACAGTCGCCTTTATTTTGTAAGGTAAAGACCCTACAATAGTACAGAGAAACGTTCAACAATCAGATGATGCCCTATAAGCAATCATCATATGATTGTTGGGTTATTCTCTGTATGTATTATTGTAGGGTCTACCTGACAATATAAAGGGCCATGAGGCCATGTTGTTGTGATCTGGCACAGTATAAATACAACTGAATTGAACTGAATTAAATTGAAGCAATCACTTGGCAATAGCGGGAAGGAAAAACTCCCTTTTAACAGGAAGACACCTTCAGCAGACCCAGCCATCTGCTCCATCCAGTATTAATAATGCTGTTATTAAAGAGAATGTGTAATGAATGTTAGTATTAATGCTCTAGAGCAGTTTAATAGGAGACTGAACTTTGAAACATCTACCAGATAAGGCATGAATCCACCTCTACAGTGTTTGCTCTTAATGTGGTGACTCTTGTCTTTGTAGGATTTATAAGGAACACACAGCGGCGCTCAGACTGTGGCCGCACTTTGAATGGACCCTGACCTTGTATTTGCCCTTGCAGATGGCTTCAAACAGACGCTCCTTGGTGCCATAAAAAGGGAGACACCCCGAGAGGAGGATGAAGAGGATAACGCCACAGCCCCACACGTCCACGGGTTTACCATACGGCTCTCTCTTCACCACCTCTGGGGCCATAAAATGGGGAGTTCCTACGCGACCTGGAGTTACAAACAGAGCGTGCAAGTCAGGTAACAGTTCCAAAATAATAACATTTTGACAATAAAACACGCAGAGCGAAACTTCCTTGTTGGTTCCCCAATCATTTCGATTCTTATGTTTGCTGAAATTGAAAAGGAAGTAGTTCAAGTTTTATTTCCTTTGTTTTTCCCTAATTACCAACTACCAGAAAGTAATGGCTCACAATCAAGTGAAAAGAGGAAATGATACTTTACTTTGGGTGACTTCCTATTTTGATGCAAACTAGGAAGCGCACAGGTTTAAAACTAAGACAGTTTCTAATGTGCAGCGTTCTTACATTTCTTACAAGTTCTCAGTAGCTGATACTGTCTACTACTTTATCTGTCCTTTATTAGAGTGAAACTAAAATTATGATGTTATCCCAAGTTAGTTGCAGCAATTTAAATGCTGCAAAACTGTTTAATTACTTTGGTTTCAACAGTCAAACAGGCAGTTAACCAGCTGAGCAGTGCATTTCTCTCCAAGTAAAGACTTTTAATGTAAAATGAATTAATTTAAAAGGTTTTAAGAAATTCTGCAACTGTTAATCTGCATTTGACAGATGCTGAACAAAATCTGACTCATAAAACGGGTACTTCATTTGTACGGGAAATCAGTTACTGTGCATGGGAGTTACTACTGACTCAGAAATAGCTGAAATAACCAGCACAAAAATCAATGTCTGGTCAGAATTAGCAACAGCACCAACACACCGATTCCAAATCTGCAAGATGTGGTTGCGATCAGCAGTCTATAAAGGAAATTGCCAGTATACAAAGGAAGCCTCCCTCTGCCATGAGCACTCCCACACAGAGACTCAAAGTTTGAGCTTTACTCAGACTTGATTTTCTTTTTCTAGCTGAGGTATGGTACACAATCTTTTCACCAAGTTGATACCTTAAGCGTAGTGTGTACAGATTGACGATGAATTCTTAAAAAGCAAAAATTATTAAATTTCCATGTGACAGCTCTCCATTTAAAAGTCAAGTCGGCTGTCAGTTTCTGGCATCATTGAACAAACACTGATACCATCTTAACACAGTGTCATGAGTGTTAAACTGTATTAAGTGCTCGTGACGGAAAGTGGAATTCTGCACCTCCTCCTGTGTTTTAAGGCTTTAGGGCTGTGACCGGGTAAACTTTCAGGTTGGATCAGGTGAGGTAGCCTAAAAAGAGAGGTTGCTTTTAAGCAAACAAACAATTGCATCCTATCTCTTTTCATAAAAGCCTTTAACTTGAAATTTAGAGGAAAATATCACAAAGTCAAGAAAAGATGTGAAGGAAAGGACTTTCAGCTCCTGACTGAAATTACCCAGGTTGCCTGAAAGCACGATGTGCTGAAAGTATGATTTCCTAAAGATGCACCACGGAAATCCATGTGTTCTCAATGTGTTGTCTTTTGCAAGCTATTTAGCTCCCCCATTACTCATTTAGCATTCATTCATTTCAATTCATTCATTACAACTTAAAAATATCATTATTATATTAACAAATATTACCCACTCTGCAGTCCCCTCATATTTTTGTGCTTTAACTAACATCATTAAGATGAAAACACTTTAAATCTCGCCTTTATTAAAGCATTTAGGATCTCTGAAGTGAAATTAATTCTAAATAACACCAAAATGAGGAGAAAACTATATAAATTGAGTTATAATCACTATCCATCCATCCATCCATTCGCTTCCGCTTCTCCTTTTCAGGGTCGCGGGGGGCGCTGGAGCCTATCCCAGCTGTCATAGGGCGAGAGGCGGGGTACACCCTGGACAGGTCGCCAGTCTGTCGCAGGGCTAACACACAGGGACAGACAACCATTCGCATTCACATTCACTCACACATTCACACCTAGTGACAATTTGGATTTTCCAATTAACCTATCCCCACAAGTTGCATGTCTTTGGACGGTGGGAGGAAGCCGGAGTACCCGGAGGGAACCCACGCAAACACGGGGAAAACATGCAAACTCCACACAGAAAGACCCCGGCCTGATGGTGGAATTGAACTCAGGACCTTCTTGCTGTGCGGCAACAGTGCTAACCACCATGGCACCGTGCTGCCAAGAGTTATAATCACTATAATCATTAATTCACTCTGATAAACCCACCTTACAAAGTGTTTCACACAGGACACAACTAATGAAGCTCCATAATTTTTACAAATCATCTGTGGGTTTAACAGCTGTTGAGATTTTAAAAAATATCCACATATTAGTGATGCATAAGAGTAACACAGTAATACAGAATTGACTTGCCAACATCGCCTTTCCTTATATAAAGAACGCTCCAGAGTATCCTCTGCTCAAGAACATAAAGGAGGCGCCAAAATATCTTCTATCTTATATTACAGCATCTTGGTCATTTCACTTTTGCTCACTGACTATTTCACTGCAACCAAAGTCTTCTTTACCAGTGAGCTGTGGTAGCTTAATGACTTAAAGGCATGACTTTCACCCAGGGGAGTGCACTGTCTCTGTGAATGGTCATTGGGGCTCAGGACAGGTTTCTGCCTGTTGTAGTTTTAAGTTGTTCATTTATGAACTGGAATCCATGAATAAACAATTCAAATGGTTTCCAGCTTCTAATTGTTTCCAGTCAGCCAAATTGGAAGCAAAAAATATATCCAGTAAACTTTTGGCAGATCCTATTAATGATGTACTGATGAATATACACGCTCAGTTATCATGAATATCATATTCTATAATTTCAAGTAAAGTATTTATATATAATATGCTGGGAAAGTCACTCTAAATTATATCGATATGTGTCATAACTATGTGTTTTTCTCAGTTCTTCTTTATGTCACAAGAGTCATAAACCCTGTGTCCCTTATGTCACAAGTGTTTAAATGGTGTCTTCAACAATAAGTTCAATTATGGAGCAGAGACGTGTTCTGTCTCTTTGATCCCATCTTAGTGGAACTTTTCCCACAAGTCAGAAAAAATAAAAATCTCCCTAAACAAATGGTGACAAGGCATGCAGGGAGAATCCCGCTGTGTTGTGGTGTTTACTGTACCTCCTGCCACCAGTCCTGACTCTCCGAGCTGGATCGCCACTCCGAACCCGCCCAGCTTCACTGGAGCCGAGTTCTCTTTAGATGCCAGCAACACGCAGTGAGGCTGGGAATGAGAGAATGGAGAAGGAAACAGAGATTTTAGCAAATTAAAGAGTGAAATTCTCCTATAAATAACAGACATTAAACGAGCCAGACACACCCCAAACCACCACCCACCACGGCCACACACAAATAACTGAGTGTGGGAAGATCAGAGTAGGAAGTTTGCTGTAGTGTCTTTATACGACTCCAGTTATTTTAAATACAACGTTGACTTTTGCTTTTTTGATCATGCTGTCGTCACACGCCATGAAAACACAGATCGGTATTTTCTTCCCAAAGCATCAAGTAATGCAGCCACAACATTTCAGTCGAGCAGTTTTGCACATGGCAACACCTATTTAGTTTCACATTTCATTTCATTAACATTTGTGGTCATCTGCAGCATCCTTTCTATCATATAGTGTTACTTTGTGGTTTAATGTGGACTGATACGGATCTGAAAAACAGCAGACAGAAACAGTTTTACCGTGCGGGAGCTGTTGAACGGAGTATTAAAATTTCTGCTTTTGCTCAGACCTCTCTAAATTCTTTCTAAAAATCTTACGTGAGGACATTAAATACCATTTTGGAAAAAAAAAAAAAAAGGGGGGGGATTACCACAGTTGACCACACTCTGCAGATTCCTCCAATAGCCAGAGTCCAAGGTGGAAAGCATACTGTACACAAGTGAAGCATGCCCTGTGAGTATTTCCTCTCATGTGTATAATCAGAAGGCCTCTCTCTCTCTCTCTCTCTGCTTCTGTATGGTGCTCGGAAGAAAAGAGGGGGGCTGACCACAGTATGAAATTTCCTCTGTGCAACATTACCGCATTCTGCACTTCAGCATTTCTGACTGCACAGCTGTGGACAGGCGCTTATCTTGAAAGTGAGATAGGACAGTTAGGGAAGCCAAAAAGAAAAAAAAAAGAAAAAACTGAAGCTGAGTCTACACAGTACTATTCTGTGACGATGATAGTATTTGCTCAACGCGAGTTGGACTACAGGAGAAAATCGAACATGAGATGACACAAGGAACTATTTCCATTTTTTCAGAGCGGCAAATTTGGATTTTTCCTGCATGTTCAACTTACAGGGATATCCTGGAGTACCTTAGAGGAAGACAAAAAGACTGCAAAACCTGTAAGTGTGTATGTGTGTGAGGTTGGAACTGATCCTCACCGTTCACACAGCCCTTTACACAAAGAAAGGAACACATACTTCTTTTTTAATGAACTCCAATAACTAGGTGAGTGTTTTGAAAAGTTCCTTCTTTTTTTTTCACACTGTGTGCAACACAATCGCGCTGAGCTGTGAGGAGAGTAAGCAGTTTCCTTTTACTGCTATTTCATTTACTGATCTTTTGATATACTTCTCTTGAAGTAAACTGACTGAGCACATACACATCATTTTAAAACTGCTTGGCTGCGGTAATGTGCAAAAGATACCAAAGAAATCCTGAACAGGTTATTCACATGTTTCTAGGGCTTTCCAGTTCCTGAGGGTATGATGGTAAGATTGTGTTTTGCAGGGCAGATTAATGCTCACACCCACAAACCTGTACGTATGAAAGCCCTTTCCCAAAATGCAAATTATTCCATGTGTGCCCCTCATCTGTTTGCAGGACTGTCAATCCCCTGAAAAAAGACACCATGGCAAAAAACTTCTCCTGTAAGAACCAAACAACAAACTTAACCCTTGACCCGTGTGGAGATGACGACACACTGCAGGTCCTGCTGGCAGTGAGCTACTCTATAATCTTCATCCTGGGTCTAGTCGGGAACCTGGTGGCTCTGTGGGTTTTCTTCTGCGTCCACTCCAAGAAGAACTCTGTTCGAGTGTTTCTCATTAACATTGCATTGGCAGACCTGCTGCTGGTGGTCTGTCTGCCATTCAGGATACTCTATCACAGCCAAGGTGACAAATGGAATCTGGATCCCACCGTGTGTAATGTAGTGGGAAACCTCTTCTACATGAACATGTACATTAGCATCACTCTGTTAGGGCTGATCAGTGTGGATCGCTACTTTAAGATCCACCAAAGTGTAGGAATGCAGCGCAAACTCTGCTCCACAAAGCTCAGCTTCGCCCTGTGTGCCATCGTCTGGATTGTGTCCACTTGTATCATTTCAGTGATGGTGTCATCAACGAATGACTCTCCACATGTGGGCAGGTTGGTAAAACCTTTAAATCTTCTTTTTTTTACCTTACTGTTAAAGTCAAAGATCTGCAGTGGCCAACTTGTGTGACAAAATGTATTTCCTGTGTCCAGGTGTTTCCACTACAAGAAGCTGGATAATACAAAGTGGAAGGCTTACATCAACATGTGTACGGTGGTTCTTTTTTGGTTAGTCTTCATCTCTCTCATGATGTCCTACGGGAACATCGCACTCAAGCTGCTGAGGACATCACAAGCAAATCCAGATCTGCCCAACTCCACTCGCTACACTCGAACGGCCAAGAAGTCCTTCTTCATCCTCTTTCTCTTCTGCATCTGTTTTGTGCCCTATCACGTGGTCAGAGTGTTTTACATAAAAACGCAGATCACAGACACTTCGTGTTTCTGGATGTGTGTCGCTGACAAAACCAACGAGGTGGCTCTGCTGTTTTCTGCCCTCAACAGCTGCCTGGACCCTGTCATGTACTTCCTGTTATCCTCTTCAGTGAGGAAGGAGGTGCTGCGCTTGGTGAACAACATGATCTGCTTAAGAGATGTTACAGGCATCAGTGGGAGCAGCTCCACTGCTGAGATGGATAGTAGAAATGGGAGGACTGACAGAGAACACCCAAACACCAGTCTAATTAGTAATACAAAGATAGAAAGCGGTTTATAAATCCCCACACAGCAGAGCGGTGACTCTACTGACGTAAACGTAAATATGACAGAAGCCAGCAGAAGAAGAGGAGCGTGACAGGGCAGCTGCTGCTCTTGCCTGTGCGCCTTTACTTGGTGCTTACCTAAGAAAAACCTTTGAACTAAGGCTTATTTTGAAAAGGTTTAGGACGACTTCGCATTATTTTATGCAGAGGAAAAGTACTGGCTCTGTTACACTGTAGGGCCTATGATTAGTCCTGTGATTAAACATTTGTGTCATGATGGGAGCGGGCTCTTTCCACTGAGCCTCAATATATAAGACTTGGAATGACAGAGGAATATCTATCTGCACCAGAAACTTGGACACGCAGTGACAAGGAACACTGAAGCTGGTGGTCCCGCAAGTTACTGTGGGTTTTGTTTTCTGTACCCAGTCTGTAACTGGGTTTGTAGATGTGTCGTCTTCGATGGTAAAGAATCCCCCAAAATTCCTGAGACCCACCTCTGGAAACTTTTTTTCATGTAAATCCATCCTTAATGTTACAAGTAATCCTGCAAATTAAAAAATATGTCCTTTCTTATTATAGAGAAATTTGAATGTACTTGTGTGCCATGAGACATTTTGAGTTTTCATCATCAGCATCGTTTTGATGTTTGAATCCAAATAGTTTCAAAGATGGAGGGCAAAGTAGTAGGGCAACCCCTCACCACACACACACACACGTAGCTAGGGGTGTTTGACTTTGCCAGATGTGACAGTAAAAAAGCAAAAATAAAAATACTTAAGTCCATCAAAGGCAGGACCACTTGGACACCGCTCGAGTGAAACTGTGAACTTAATCGGGGCCTGAGCAGTTCCTTTCACACCCATATGCTGCATTAATCTAGTATAAGCACTGATAAACGAGAGACACAAACCACAATTACACAGATAGAAACATGATGACAAGTCAATACTCTTCCCCTCACTGCATTTATCAAAGCATTTGTCACATACTGTTTAAATATAAACGTGTGTGTGACCCTGCAGATGGCCATATGTCACTAACAAAACACGCTGAAGACAAAGTGAAGGAAAGGTGATGGGAACTTTGCAGATTCAATCAAAGCCTGAACTTTATGGTAGTTATAACAGCATTAGAAAAAACAAACAAACAGGGAAATGATTACTGAGGTGAAAGCATGGGGCTTCACTGATAAATACCACTTCTCACAGGGCAAAATGCCTTTTACGTATTAAGAAAAGCTCTGACATTTACAGAAGTCTGTTTTCAAAGTTTGTTCTGGATCTTGGTGTGATTTATTTCATAAAGCTTATGTTAATGTGCCAAATTGTGCTTTTCTAAATAAAGTAGGATATAAATAGTCCTGTGCTAATCAATGTTTATCATGCAGCGTGTCCCTTATTATGAAAGGGAAGTGTGTGTAGGGACTCAAGAACCAAACAACTCTTTCTGCTTCTCATCTAGAACAACAGCGCCACCCCAAGGCAGAAAAGGGACAGTGTTTAGACATTTTTGCAACCCAAGCCAAACATTGTGTGCAGAAAAGATGAACGGATGAGTAAATAAGCAGAGAGATGGAAACTAATTTGAATGAGAGAAATTATTTATTTTTATTTAAAAGTGAATATCAAATTGAATCACTGATTTGAACGCTTAACATGCAACACACAACTGCTCCTCATTTTCAAGTCATACAAAGCATACCCTGAAACGAAATGAGGAAGCCTGCTAGACAAAACATAGTATTCTAGTTACGAAAATACCACACCCCACCGACAACTTGCCATTTACAATAAAGCGCCACTTCGACAAGGAAGACACTGCAGAGAAGCAGCGTGTCATGCCTGCTGTTAAATCCACCGTTTCTACTCTACCCTCAGAATACTTCACATGGGGCAGTGTCATCTGATGCCTGCAGCCTTTTATTGAAACATCTCAGAGGACCTGTTATTGGTATGTATCATGAAGCCAAACGCATCTCTGTGCAATGTTGTGTTAGTCAAGTGCACTTAATTTGTTAAATGTTACATTTTATCAGAAAGAAAGAAAGAAAGAAAGAAAGAAAGAAAGAAAGAAAGAAAGAAAGAAAGAAAGAAAGAAAGAAAGAAAGAAAGAAAGAAAGGCTGACAATTTTGCTGCTTTTCCAACAACTTGTACTGAGAAGTGCAAGCTGGACATTCAAGTTAAGACTGGAGAGCATCATCATCATCTCCTCACCGATCAAATGTTAAACCTACAGGAAACTGTCATCTCTGTGACCTACTTAATAAACTTCTTTAAATACTTTATGGTGTTTTACACAGGAGCATATCAGTTTCTCCAGTCATCCCTGTAAAACATGCATTAAAATGTGTCTATTTTACAAGCCTGACACTTCGGTATTGCCCATTCTCTAAGCATACAACTCTGATATAAGACGACAAATTTAGTTAGACTGCTTGCAAAGCTCAGGTTAACCCTTAAAAGCCTGAACTGTAAAATAATTGACAGAAAATTCAAAGTTTTTGTTTTTGAAAATGGAGTGTTTGTTTAACCTCCTGACAATTAAGAAAAAATGTTATTCAAAATTAATTTGCATGTTTTAGTTTTAATTTGTATAATATTTGCTACATCTACGCACAGCAGAACTGTAGAAGAGTAAGTTAAACTATGCAACTAAAGAAAGTACATGTTGGTTTGAGGAGTTCTGCACCCACAGACACCAGTGCACTGACAAGCCATGCACATAACACATAAGAGGTTAGCTTCTCACCCAGAAAAAAAACAAAACTAAAACAATAACATGCTAGCCTGCAGTGGGTTACTAAGATATCATGAACTGTCATGATCCCACACCTCTCACACTCGGACACATGCTGTGCCTGAGTTATGCTCTCAGCTGGAAACCTTAAACTCTTTTTAACCCTGTGCTGCAGCCTTCAGAGCGGTTCGGGCTGTGCCCACCGTACGTTCAGTTGCACGTCACGTTACGGTGTACGGTTAAGAAGGGTTTCTGGTCAAGTCTATATTTATAACATCTGACTATCTGAGCTGCTGATTTTGGAGCTTTGTCACTGAATAGACTCAAAGTTCCTCATAGACATTCTGAAGTAATGATCAAGTCTGATTTTGCTAAAAATTAAGTAAATAAAAATGTTTTGACAGTTCAGGAAGCCTTGATGTCAACAAGATTTAAAAGCCAGCTTCTGTGTTCTAGATCAAATGGAGGGCACGTTTCCATCAGAAAACACTTCGTCCACCACCTGTAACTTCTCCCTCTGCCCGACTGCTGCAACGTTATATTTCCTTCCCTCCGTCTATGCGCTCCTCTTCCTCACCGCCCTCCCAGGGAATGCACTCGCTCTCTGGGTGTTCCTGCGGTGCATCTCCAGCTTCTCCCCCATCCACATGTATCTGTGCCACCTGAGTATATCCAATGTGTTGTTGTCCATCACCACGCCCTTCCTCGCAGCCTACTATGCCGAAGGCTTGGTCTGGGGTCTGAATGATGTCCTGTGTCAGCTCGTCCTGCACGGCATTACCCCGGTGCTCCACGTTAACATCTATATAAGCTTAATGATGCTCACTTGGGTGGCCCTCAGCCGCTTTGCGTCCCTAATCCAGAACACCCACGCCTCAAGGCCCAGCGCCTGCACCACCCTGCTGCCACACGCCTTCTTCGCTAGCCTCAAAAAAGTGTCCTTCGCCAACGTCGTGTGCATCACGGTGTGGCTAATGTCAGTGGGGAGCATAGTGCCAGTGACTGCTTATTACGCAGTGCACGAGGCTATGAACCAAACCACCAAAAGTGACAAATCAGGACGTGGGAAGGTGTGCTACAGCCCTGCTGTGGAACTCGGAGGCAGTCTGTCTCAAACTGCCACTGTGGTCATTACAGCCTTCTTCTTTGTTATGTACCTGCTGGTGCTGCTGTCCTACGTCACGGTGCTGAGGCATATCCGGCGCTCACGTCGCAACACACCAGTCACAACCTCCCAGAGACTGCTGAGCAGGGTGTTCCGAAACATTGTGGTCATCCAGGTGGCTATGAGTAATTTTATACTTTAAAATAATGTTATTGTTTAGTCACTTAATTCCCTCCTCTTGAGCCAAATAAATTTCCAATATACTTCACATATTTTATTAAATTAAAAAAAAAAACCCAACTCCACACAGGTCATTCTTTCTGTTTGCCTGCTGCCGCACCATATCTTCAAACCCATCTTCTTTTCTCTGGTCCATGAAACTCCCCTTCAATGTTCCCCCACCAAAGAAACTTCCAGCTGCCACCCATTCTCCGGCATTATCGAGGTGACTGCTTTTCATATACAGATTGAAAGTAAAAATGTCCCACAGTATGTGGAAATCTGACATGATGATGGTTTTCTTGTCCCTCTCTAGCTGAAGAACTGCCTGTTTCTTCTTGCTGCACTGAGAAGCTCAACTGACCCCATCATGTACTTTGTGCTGGACAGGACATTCCGCAATGAAACCCTCAACATTTTAAGGTGGAACCAGAAAAACTCCACAACACTGCAGGTGTTCTGCTCAGGTACAGGAAGTGCCACTCCGAAGTCCGAACAGCAGAAGGAGGAAACCGCAGTTTGTGGCACTGTGGAGTGCAGTCATGCAAGTGTTATATAGTTAATAATACTCATCTTTTGACTGCATGGGAAAGCAAACGTACTCAAGTTTCTACTTACAAAGCAGCTCATGAAAAAACTCGAGCAGTGAGTAGGAGAAAGGTAGTGGCACAACACTTCCCTTTTCACAAGTCTGTATCATTACTACAACCCAAAGCAAGAAGTTCTTGGTCAGTTTGAGTAACATGGTCAGTTTCAACCAAATACACCAGGACTGTATTCACAGTCTAAATTTCTCTCTCGTGCAGCTTTAATCCAAGTTTTCATTTAAATGATGTCCTCGTTATGTCTGAGAGTATCTTATTACTTCACAAAGAAATCAGCATATCAGACACACGCTGACCAAACGTTAACAGTTAAAGCTCAATGTCCTCTGTGCAGTGATCTTTTAATATCAGCACTCGCCACTGGCCACACGTGCTCTGTCCTGCTGTGCTTCAGCCATCGCTCGGCTGTGAGACTGCAGGACTGCACTAAGATAACAGAGCACCAAGAACATGTCAGACCGTCACTCCCTGAAAACTTAAAATGTAGAAATGTTTTTTAAAAAGTTAAGACTTTAAAAGAACTGCACACATACACACACACATTAGTTCAACCTGAGGAATAAACTAAAAGAAATTCCAAATTTCATTTTCCTGTATTATCAGGTTGGACCACCTGTGACAATGGAGCAGCCTAAAGTAGCTTTCAGTTGAATATGGATACTTTGGTTGTGGTGTTACTGTTGTTTGTGAAGCTCTGTGAATTACACTCCTTTGCTTTGTGATATCCTTACTTGTGTTTATTTGAAAAGAAGTCTCAGTATATTGAAGTTAAAGTACTCTGTGCCTCCAGCTGCATTCTTTCTCTCCCTCTCTGTCTGTAACCGCTTCTACACATTCACACTCTGGTCCTACTTACATTTCGCTACTGTTGCAAAGTTATTTTTATATCATGCAATAAATATGTGTATGTTCTGTTTCACTTTGTGCTCTGTCTGTTTCTATATACTCACAGCATTTTCTCAGTCCCATTCAACATACCACACAATCACACAGTGCTTATATTTATAGCTAACGTTCACACACTCACTCAGATAAATACATTAGGGGTAAAATATGTGTTTCTTGGAGGAAGCCCCACGCTCCCTCAATCCTTAAGTGAAACCTACACTGGGACGGCATGTGTCGCCACATGGGGATCAAACCACCGACCTTGCAGTTGCAGTTCACTTGAGGACTGAGCGAGCGTGGGACTTCCTCCCGAGAAATTTTTAATTGTCTGACACTTATATCTCTGCATCCTGGTAAAACTGCTACCGTTTTCTATATCAGTGTACGGTGGAACTGCATTGATTGCGACATAAAAAAGAAAAAGTCACCAGGCAACAGTTCGGTATGCGCAGCGAGGCTCTGACAATTCAGTGTTAATTCAGTTTCAGTAAAACTTTGATGTCTTGTGTTTAGGGAAGTTGCTTTTTTAAATGTGCATTTAAGGTAACAACAAATAGATTTGTGCTTGTCTGCCCCTGGAGTTTACCAGCCCAGGTGCATCTAAGCAAGATTTCTGCTCAAACATTCTGGACGTTTAAATCTTTGTGTTTTAGAGGACCATTAGGAATCATGGTTTTTTCAACTTATTGAGGCTGACTGCAAAAAAAGAAGCCAAGAAACATCTAAGATTAGTCAGTCAAGAGCTTAGAAACAACACTTCTAAACCTGAAGTACAGCTTAGTTTTTAAATTCTTGACAAACACCTCTGACTGTTCTACGGTCAAGAAAACATTTAAAAAAAAAAAAGGAAAAAAAAAAAGGAAAATCCATACAGAAATACTGCAGCTAAAAGTAGGTTTTTACTTTTGAATCAACTCCTTATTTTTCTGTTGTTGCTACTATTTCTATATCTGAGATTCATCTCAAACCTTAAAGCTCCTACCCACAGTTGTATTGCTTTGGCCTTCTGGAGGCCTCTGCTGTATTCCTCTCCACACATTTCATTTGTCTGCTCTGTTATTTATTCTGATGTTTCAGGTTTCTTTAACTTTGACGTCAATAACTGTTTACATTATGTAAATACAGCACTTTTGCTATTTGCCATTTACTTATTTCTGTTTGATACCACAAACTTTGGAATTGATCTAATACTAAGTAAAGCTTATATAGGGGAGAGCAGCGTGTCATGACTTATGATAATAATTTGCTAATTCTGAACACTGTGATTTTCACTTTCCATAAAAATTAACTAATAATAATTAGTTAATACAGCAAAACCCACCATTAAGCTTTTCATGTATTGTGAAAAAGGCTTTTTTGGAGACCTGGAATGTAAATGTGCCCGTCTCTAAAGCACAGGCCAGGTCAGCTTCTGCTGTTTAAATGTGCTACTGACTATGAATAAAACAGACTTAACAGTCAAAACAGAAAGACTCAGATATTTTTCATAGTTTATTTTTGAGGTATATTATATAATAAAAAATGTATATGATAAATCAAATAAAGGTTTTAAAGGTAGTACAGTAGATAGTATTTCATTGCAACAAAGAAATATCCTTTCAGGTGTAAACTGAAAGTACAAGTCATTACAAATACAAATTACTTAATAGTGGTAAAATGGTAAAATCACTCTTCTCTCTTTCTGATTCACATGCTGTGACGTGACATCATGGTGTTGCACTCGTGCATGCATGAAAATGTCTGTAGTGAGGTCCTCATGTGCAACAACAAGCGATCAGTGTTTGATGCCTGTATGAAAAGTCTTTTTCAGTATTTGTGTGTTCATTGATTCTGAGGGTTTAGAGTGTGCACTGTTGTTTGTGCTGACGTTGTGTGAGAGTGTGTTGAGGGAATTTTCAAGAAGACAATGTTCTGTGAAGTGTGGCTCCTGCAGATGTGTATCCCCTGGCCCCCAGGGGCCGCAGTAGCTATTCAGACTGAAGCAGGCAGCAGAGAGTATCAGATACCCTCCAGTGTGCTCTCCCCCAAATACTCACTCACAGACAGACAGGCACAGGCCAGAGGAAAAAAATAAATAAGTAAATAAATCAACGCCAAAGAAACATAGCCAGGAGAGAAGGAATTCACAGTGAGTCGGGGGTGGTTGGAAGAAGAGGAAAATAACAAGTGGAGATGTGCTAAGCTCAGCTGCAGGCCATTTTTGGAGCTTTTTGCTAGCTGGAAAATAAGTGAAGGTTTTCATGTAACTGGTGACTACACCTGCTGAGATATCGCTTTTGAATTGTTAAATACTTTCTTCTACTTTACAGCTGGACACCTCACACATCTTATTTAAGCTTGCAAAGGCACATTAGTGCTAACTGGGGTCTTTCACATCTCTAAAACTCTATAAGGGGAAACAGACAGAGAAGTAGCAGAAAACAAAAGCAAAACAACCCAGTGTGGTTTAAATATAGCATGAACAGGAATTCTTGTTCTTGTTAGGTTAAAAGTGTTGTGTTGAGGAAGGCCTTCACACTGCAAAAATTCTAAATCTTAACATTTCAGTGAGATAGATGAACTTTTAGGACAGTGCATCTTGGATCTGGAGAATTTTCACTTGCTCAATTGGCAGATTTTTCTTTCACTTATTTCAAGCAAAAATATCTTTTAGTAAGTGAAAAAAATGTGCCAATGGAACAAATGAAAATTCTCCATATCCAAGATGCACTGTCTAAAACAAGTTCAAACATCTCACTGAAATGTTACTCTGTAGCTGATTGTGTCTTATTTTAAGTGTCATAAGATTTTTTTTGGACTAGAAATTAGACAAATGTACTTGGTAAGATTTTGAATTTTTGCCATGCATAAAAGATGCACTCAGCCCGTTACTAACAGTACCACCCAGCCTTACATATTCCTGTTTTGTCGCTCATACTTGGGACATTCACAACATTGAATTTTAAGAGATTTCCCATTTCAATTACCTTTAAGGCACACACACTAACATTAGCCGTTTAACTAGTAGCAATTACATGATAGCCACATTAGCTGTAGTGGCTCGCAGACTATAGTTAGAAAAAATGAGCAATTATTGCAGGCTATATGGGACAGAAGTCGTATGGCAGACGTGTAAACTTGTAAACTTTAGCCAACCTCTGTAATAAAACACATTCCATGATGACATAACATGATGGTCAGGACTTGTGGTCTGGTGTAATATTATGGCTGGAGGTTATTTCCGTTTTCCTGTGTATTCGTTTGTGTTTGTTATCAATTAACAGTTGAAATATATTAGCAAGAAGGGGAGCTGAAATAAATGAAGTCACACTTACTTACCCCCATTAACCCGTGGCAGCCCACTGATTGCCAATGTTATTCACATCACTCTCCCAATCATTCAGCTTCATTAGAAACGCCAGAGGTTTGCATTAGGGAGTATCAACAAAAGACCTCTGCGTGTTTTGCATCTGTATACACTTTCTGTTTACACAAGGGTGTGTGCATTGTTTGTGGGTCTCCTCAGACATTGTATTATTTCCTGTGGTTTTCCTCTGCTGCTGCTGAGGACTGTGACTGTGGTTTCTTATGCCTTTTGTGGGGCTCATGCAACATGCACTCGGACACAAAAGTGCATTACTGCCAGCAGCTTCAGGAGGTTTTCTGCTGCTAATGTCTGAAAAGTTGCGAGCTGTAGTAAAGATTGCAGGGGTTTGTTTTATTTAGGGGTTTTTTTGCAAGTCTTTAGGTTTTCGAATGCGCACCTCATACAGGAATTGCATGAAACAGTCAAAGTTCAAATGAAGCAGCTCCTATGTACTTCCATTAATACAACACCTGATGTTCCTTACATTTTAATCAGCTGTAAGGCTTAACATAAGGTGAACTTTGCAAACTAGCAGCAACCTGCAATCGTTTTATTGTTGCACTAATTTTTAATTTCTGCTGTTACTCAATTTGTGTCTATGCATGTGAGAGGACGAAGGGACAGGGGAAAGAGAAAAATATTTTATTCCTGGTTGACTACACAATATTGGACTGATTCCCACTTTGAAGTTGAAGGAAACCAGCGTTGTTTTTATACATATATATGGACTTGTTGATTTAACTGATCTCCCAGCACGTTTCACAGGGTAGGGGAAACTAAAGTCATCTCTGTTTAGATTAGACAAACAAACAAATGTAGCTGCAAATTCATAAGAAAACCTGACAAGCACTGGGCTACTCAGAGGTGTTATTTTGCCATCATACACAGACACATTAAAAGCAGCAGTGCACGTGCCATGCATATTACTGTGCACGTTTGTGCTCAACTGTGAAACTGCAATGAGTTTCATGGTCGACACCTCAAGGCCCATTGAAAGCCATTAAAAAAGCCATTCACTCCACCCATCATCACACAAACAGCACTAACGACGCTGCTAATAGTCCTCCAAGTGTACCACGAAGAGGTCCGAGAGGAGAACGACCGTTTTACCTTGTAAAAACAGCTGACATTCAAGTCACTGACAAGCAGTCAGTGGGGAAATGAGTCTCCTATCAATCACACTTCCCCATTCATATGTAGAAAGTGGTATTTGCTTCAAAGCCACTCCAAATAAAGCCGAGAATAGGGTCTAACATGTAAGCACAGTGACAGACAGATATCTGTATCACCTCAGTCTGTCTTCCAGTAAACAGGCTGAAACTAGCAACCAGTAAGCTGAGATATTTACAAAACTGTGCGTCACTGACATTTTAAGATGTATAAATGTAATAATCAGAATCAGAATAATAAAACATTTAAAGTATTAGTGATTGCCTTGAATATATAAATGGTACGATGCCATAGCAGGAAATACAAACCTGTCCTTTGAAAAGTAGCGGCCATAGCTGCCTCTAGTTTTGCTGCATTAAGAGTCGAAGTGCAAATGACCAGAAGACCCCAATAAACAATATATATCATCAGATTATCACAATAAGGGCTGGGCCATATCATACCGTTCACGATAATACCGGTATAATGTTGGGCAACGATAAGAAAATGAAATATCACGATAGAATATGGGTAAAACACGCATGCGCAGTGCCTTTGTTTTCATACGCACATGGAGGAAAAAGCATGGCGGCGATGCAGAATGAGAAGGGCGAAAGTGGATCGTTCAATGAAAAAGATGAACCAGAATTGGTTTTTAAAAATGCTGCAACTTCAGTGGTGTGGAAGTGGTTTAGCTTTCGTCCCTCAGATACAGAACAAAGCACTATTTTTGGTAGAGCATGCTAGCGGGCCGTCGTTATTACCTTGTTTTTTGGAAAATACAGCACACTTAAAATCAATCCTTTGATTTTTCTGAAAATCGACAGAGCCCCTTATAATCCCGTGTGCCTTATGTATGAATTCTGGTTGTGTTTACTGACCTCGAAACGATTTTATGTCGTACACGGCGCTCGAAAATCTGTCAAATGTTTTAGTACGACTTTGCTAAGCTACGAAGCCGCACCGCTTGATGGATTGTCGGAGCATTACGGCTATCGTAGGCGGAGCCTCGCGGAGTGATACGTACTGTGCTTCAACATAATGTTACCGTATTCTGTGTGTATAACCTTTTTTTTAAGTTTGTGGATATTATACGTGGTTATGCTGAGGATATCGTTATCACAAATTTTCAAATGTATATCGTGATAAATATTTTTGGTCATATCGCCCTGCTCTAATCACAATACTTCATTCACAATCAGTGTATCCAGTGTTTGACACACTTCAGTTGAGCTGATTTAATAGAAGTTTGCTCACCTAAAGCTATCTTAGCATTGTGGTGTTTGTGCTGTTGTTTATAGTATTCCCAGAATATTTTATTTACTTAATAAAATATCGCTATTCGGTGTCTCCGTGCAGCACCATACTTTATCACTTTTTGCCAGAGCTTCAGTAAAAACAGCTTTAATGTGGGTCTAGCAATATTACACATGCTTTTGTCAGATGTGTGTTGCCGACTACGTACTAAACAGTTGACTGAATGACTACATTTAATCTAATGGATAGAGTTACATGCAGATAATAGCGCAGCAACATTTAAAGACACGTTCACTGTTCCTATATTTTGTATCCTGAACAGACTCATCTTTACTTTCAAGATTGTCCAACATGCTGCTTTCTTTCTGCAGATATTACCCACAGGTATACATTTGAGACTTACAACACAGTAAGAAAAACGGACCTATCACAGACCACCAGAAGCTCAACAAGGGACAAGCACAAACAGAGTCTGACCGCAGCGCACAGCTGAGTCAGCTCTACTGTGACGAGCACAAATTTAACTAGAAGGCTTGAAGCGTGAAGTTTGTGCAATGTTTTCTTGCAGACACACAATGTTATATGCAAGACATGGACACTATAAAATTTACAGAGGGAACACTTCCTGTTCCTTACATTCAGAAGATCTGACTGCAGATCTCACCTTAGCGCACCTGGAGAATGAAGAAATACTATTGCTGCAAACTAAGGTATAGGTCTGTGTCAGCACCACACTCTCTTTCCTCAGGTTCACATCAAAGTGTTGCTGTGTTTATGGTTTCCTCAGACGGCTCAACACAGAGCCTGGATATGCTTTGCAGATTCAACATTCAGCATGACTTTACTTCAGAACAGCTGGCTGTATAGCACAGACACCAGATATATGAACAGTCCCACAACACAAAAGTTCACCTTCAATCTTGTGCTGGCTTCTCTCTTCATCTCTCAACTTCTGCTTTCAAAGCTGACGCAGATAAACTCATTCTGCCTTGCTGTTTGCGGTGCATTTGCATGCACACAATCTGTAGCAGTGAGAGAGGCCAAAGACAAACACACAGATCCACAAAAATAGACATACAAGCGCGCTTGTGCTGCTGTCACTGGTGGAGGTCTGTGGTGAAGCAAGTGGGAAGATGAATACACAGCCATCATGGTGATTTATGAACAAGAGGATTGCGATGAATTCAGTGACTTTTATGCATGGAAAGCTGTGGCACGTTCACACTGTTCCATATTCAACAAGCACAGTTTTGTTGCCGAAGCTCTGCATGTGTATGCTCTATTTTGTTTGTGTCCCCTGTAAAGGGCATACGTCTCAGCAGTACATCTAATGAGCTGGAGACAGGGGCTCAGAGTCACTGTTAGATACTGATAACAGAAGTATCTAACAGTGGGACAATGTCAAAGCTGCATTTTTACCTCACTGTTCTAACACAAGGTGCCTTTTTAATATTTACTATTCATTTACTAACCATAAAGGAGTGTGGCTGGCAAGCTTCCCTCGTGATCCCAGCAGTCCACTAAGCCTGACTTAATAAAACTAAATCATCAGACTGACTAACAGGTTTGGTCTGAGTTAACTCCCTCACCAGACCAAGCATAGAGGTTTAGCCATATGCTGTAAGTTATGTAATGTATCTCTGTAACGCTGATGAAAACAGCCTCAGGGAGTTAACTGAACTGTGAGGAAGTTCTAGGAATTAAAAAAAGAACCAGGCAAATGTGATAACTTGATATAAATTTACCAATTCAGCTGCTAACTCAACACTTATATTCAATAAGATAAGCAAGTTAAATCACTTGCATGTTTGAGTCAGTTTATCGTGATTTTCTCGCTGGTATAGCTTGGAGCGTGGATAAGAGTCTGGCCTGTTCCAAAAATAGCCCGGCTCTAATGACAGTTGCATTATTGCTTCTGTATGCTAGAATTTTTTTCAGTGACAGGATTAAAAACTTCTCAAAAGTTCTCTAAACAGATTTAAAAAAGGTAAAAAGTCAACACTTTTAGGGCCCTTCTAAATTCTAAGACTTAAGGGTCCAAGACTAAAATGAGGACAATTTCATACATTCATGTCAGAGTCATAACACCGCTCAGAACCATATCAGTCTATTTCGTTACCGTATGGATTTTGGACTGCTTCGTTGCAGGGCTCAACTTTAGATGTCCAACTGGTCCTTGGTTTCAAGTGTCAAGAGTTTCAAGAGTTATTATAGTTTAATATTTTATAATTCGTTTTTATTTTTATTTTTATTTCATTTTTGACTTTTAACTGTAAATTCAGTTTAGCTTCAGTTAGTGTCCAGAGTGAGCTTTCTTGTTTCAGTTTCGTTTTATTAGATTTAGTGTTAGTCTTTATTAATTATTTTATGGAGGGCACATGTCAGATTCAAAGATTTAAGAAAATCAGTAAAAAATATTACAATAAAACACATGAATAATGTTTTGAAAGCAGTTGCAGTCTTGTTGACATCCAGAGTCTGAATAAACATGTCCATCAATGCCTCGTCGGGCAGTTGTTTTTGTACCAAACAAGCCCATGTATTTTAGTTCACATGTAAGATTTCTGTATAAGTATCGTTAGTAATCATGTGACCATTAGCTGTTGGCTCACTGTGTATAGACACTGCTGTTGCTCCTGGGACCCATTGAAACTGCAGCTTCTGTCAGTTACAGCAGTTTCTTTCACATACATATCGGATCATCAACGACAGTGATGCCTAGTCAAGGGTCGGTCGTTGATTGAAGTTGATTGGGGCTTTTTGAGCTCTTTGTCTGGCAGTTAAAACAAGCCAGACATCATTAACATTTCAGTGCCTTTCTGCCTGCGCCTGGTGGGCGTGCCATTTTAACACCTCCCCTTGTCATCTACGTTAAGAACCACAATTTACACACTACATGATTGACTATTTTTCTGCTAAACAGAGATTGTAAATGAACTCCTATTGGTTAGGTCAAGTATGGGGTATTTCAGAAGTTTACTGGAACCCACCCAGTTGAACTATATAAATGAGAGCAGATAAGCTCCTGTTATTTACCAAGCTGCCGATCGCAACATACTGTACTACAGCAGACATGGCACAAATCAGCAAGGAGGAATCCCAGGAGACTCATCTCATGA
Source organism: Haplochromis burtoni (assembly GCF_018398535.1). Taxonomy (NCBI): domain Eukaryota; kingdom Metazoa; phylum Chordata; class Actinopteri; order Cichliformes; family Cichlidae; genus Haplochromis; species Haplochromis burtoni. The sequence goes on along the minus strand of NW_024582698.1, from coordinate 210,520 downwards.
GGGCAATGAGACAAGTACACGATTTCAAGCAATATCTCGCCAGCCTGGGCATTAAAGTTTCAGTGAGAACTGCAAGGGTTCACTACAAGGAGAGACAACCCTGCCGCGAAAGTCGGTAAGTAATCAAAGGACTGAATTACTGACTGGTAGCCTGCAGAAAATAACTTTTGCTTTTCTGTTTGTCTAATGTTTTCTTGTTTCTTATTAATATTTTACAGCAATATCTTGGCTGCCATTGATGAGATAACAAAAAGCAATGACAAGATGACTGCGCAAGACATTCAGCTAAAAATTGAGGAAGATCTGGGAGTTTCACTGAGCCTCTCCAGTGTACGCCACGCTCGACGACTCCTTGGGAGAAAAACTCCCTTCTCCCAAATGACGGAAGAGATCAACAATGACCCAAGATTACAACGAGTTCTCCAGAGGATCGAGTCTGGGGAGATTTGGGATGATAGCACAGAAGTTCCACAGCAAGACGATCGACCACAGCCGGGACGTGTCATCAAACTTCACATCTGGGGGATGATTTCACAGCATGATGCATGTCCTAAAACCATCTTACATGAAATCCTGGACAAACGCCGCTCTCAGAAACCCAACCAAGTTGCTGCTGCACGGCTGGGCCTTGACGAGGGCTTCTTTGAGGAGATGGATCTAAACCCCACTGCTGCTGCAGAGCCGTCAGCTTTAAAGCACATCAAGCTTGTTGTAATTGCAGTTGCAAAGGACAACTGAGAGCAGAGTGGAAAATTAGTTTCCACCAATTCCTATTTAGATGTACAATGTTCCCCTTCTACATACAGTGTGATATTGTTTTTGTTTTACTGTTGTGTAATGAAACTAAATCTGAAATAGACTGAAATTTAAAACATTGTGCAGGACACTGAACTTAAAATTGAAGAAGATTTTACCGAGTCTGTCCAGCACACATCATGCCTGCCGTCTACTTGGCAGGAAGACCCCCGTCTCCGAATTGGTGGAAGAGATCAGCAAAGTTACAACAAGACGCGCGACCATATCTGGGGGATGATTTTACAACACGATGCACGTCCTGAAGCCATCTCAAAGTTATCCTGTACAACTGCTGTCTTCCTAAATCTGTGAAAAAATGTTGGTGCTGCACAGCTGGGCTTGAATGATGGCTCCTTTTTGCTGCAGAGTAATCAACTCTAAAGCACATTAAGTCTGTTGTAATTGCAGTTGTGAAGGGCAACTGAGGGGAGAGGAAATTAATTTTCCATTAATGTTCCCCCTCTATATGTATAGTGTGATATTGTGCTAGCTTTAGTATTGTGTAATCAAAGTATTTCAAAATCTGAAATGTATCCGTTTTGAAATCTGACAAATAAAACTTCACAAAGACAAACTGATTTTTGCTTTGTCTGTTCCACAATAATGACTTGACTAGTTTAGTCCACGGGTTTTGCTCTTTCAATCCAGGGATTAATAATCTGGCTAATTTTAGATTCAAATATTAACAGATGTTCCATTTAAAACAGCGAGGACTAAATATAGTTTTAGTGCAGGGGAACTAGCTGACAACCTGGCAACAGCTGCCTAAAGCAAAGTGAAGCTGACATTAGGAATTACCCAACAGAACGCCACGTGAAACGCCACACATCATCACAGCAGTGCTCATTTTAAGCTCTCGTAGTAGAGGATGTTTATTTTTATGTCTATTATGTAATGCAGCAACTCGACTGGAGAAAATTGACTTTTTCATGTACAGGTGAACATTTTCTGGTTGTCTATACAAATACCAGCATTTAACCCAACAAGTGACTATTTAGGAAGCATGTAAACCAGGTTTTGTTCAGAGCTACAGTTCACAGGCTTCCCATTAAATGCATTAAATTGTGATCAGAATTACTGTTTGGAGTAGCAGCTGTGAGGCTGTTCTCACTGAAAGCATGTCTGCTCAAATTTGTGTATCAAGGCAGATTTCTAGAGAACTAAACTCATTAGTCACATGAAAGTAAAGATAATTAATGCAATTAAATAACATTACGTGCGTGTATTTTTAGTTGTTGTTGTGTTTTTTAGCTCGGAGGCACTGGTGACAACAACTGCATCAATTCATTAAAAAAAGAAAAAACAATCTGTAAAACTTGAGAAAAAGCTCCAGTCTGACCTCATCACAGTCGAAGGCAAAAACGAGACATTACAGCTGGGAAATTTGAATCTTAAAGGGGCTGTAACTCAGTCATCAACCATCCCATAGTTACTGCATCACATAACAAACTAGTTATTTGTAATTCATGTGTCACATTTAAAAGTCAACTACAACTCAGTAAAATCACCAAGTTTATTGATCACTAGTAACTGCAGTTAATTTGTTTCTGTGTTGATAACTTCATCATAGCAAGTCTGTGCTGATGCAGCTGACTACAAGTCAACATCCTGCAGTTAAATAGATGGAGCCATTTTAGAGTGATGAGCTAGACTTGTCTATTTTAATCAGATGTCTGTGGTGGCTGCGACCTCCTCGTGTTGGTTTTGAGACATACAGTTTTGTTATTCACACATTAATACCAAAACAAACTATGAGACCAAAAAGTGGTAAATCCTGACAAATGACAAGCTGGAGGTAACATTTAACACTCTTAAATAAAAATAAAGGACCAATGTGATCAATGACTTTTATCTGACTGGTTAGTATTGACGTGGATTTGATTGTTAAGCTTTATTTGTAAACTGTTAAACTACAGCAGCATGCATGCATGCATGTTTAATATATACCTGAACTCTCAACTTATCTTTCAGTTCCAGGAAATTCTCCGCCTTTACTGTGAGACATTTTACATGAGACAACAACAACAAGCAGGAGGAAGTGAGTTCGATTTGTTGTTTCAGTTTGAGCGGTCTGGGTCACTGTGTTACATTTAAACAGCGTTATACAGATATACACATTATACAAGGCCAAAAAACAACAAGCCTTGAATTTAAATGCGTCCGCAGACAAACATGCTGCTCACCAGCACAGTGTTGGTAACACCTACTCTGTACTCTCCATACGAGAAAACTTGTTGGAGGCTGCGATACACATACCAACATTTAACCAAGTTTTTACCACAGAAATGAAGTGCAGTAATGAAAACTTTTTAAGATGCTGCACATCAGATGGAAAATTATCAACAACAACAACGATAAAAGTGAAATTAAAAGCTAACTCTGACATCTGAAACATCATGGCAGGATCTGAGCAACCATTTTTATGCTCCTCAGATTAAATGCTCAATGATGTCGATGAGTAATAATGTAAATATAAAATGAAAAGGACTTTGACAGGATTTTAGATAATAATGGGGTTCACTGAACTCCAGAAATAAAACAGTCAGTAGAATATATAACTACTCTGTCACAAATACAACCAGATCACAGAGAAGGACGTAAAAGTAGTAGGGGGGTAGTTGTAGCTCAACTGGAAGGTTGGTGGTTTGATTCCATGCCAAATATGCTAACCCCAAGTTGCTCTCCTATGCATTGGATGTGTGTGGATGTTAGACAGAAAGTACTATGTACTATGTGTTGGTGTGAATGGGTGAATAAGGGATATTGTATAAAGTGCTCAGGTAGAGTAGAAAAGTACTAACCACTCTATTTAGCCTTATAAAATACAGTTTTTAGGCAATGATTTTGCTCTGTGCAAAATTGCTGAAATGTGTGGACAGTATATAAAAAAGGCTGTAATTCAGTGAATGGCACTGAAACACATACTATCACTGCAAACAGGCAGCTTTATCATCTCATTATGCCCCTCCAAACTCACAGGCAGGTATCGCTCACATCAAGACAATAAGACTAAGCCGGTGATTCAGCAGGGATCCATGTAGGGGCGCAGCAGAGTGAAGACAGAGATATGACTATATAGACTATGATGACTAATACCAAGGCACAATGCTGAAGAGAGAGATAGTAATACAACAGCTGGGAGCTGACTGTGACAAAATATGCATATGGGCCTTGTCCAAGTCAGTAAAGTACTTATATTAAAGTGTTCTAATTAAGCTCTGTGAATATCTCGTAAAAGCATTAACCTCACTAACTGCAGAGGGGATTTTAGTGCTTTTACACTGAAGAAAAATGTGAAGCAGGGTATGTGAATGCAAAACAGTTTTTCTTTTCTTTTTTCCCTAAGCTAGCTCTACTTGTCATAAAAGCTGGCTGACACAATAGCTACTTACTGCTTGTAGCACACACAAATACCAAAGACTGACGTGCAATCAAACAACTGACACACTGACGCAAGCGATTACATTGACCTTTTCACACAGGCACACACATAATCAAATAGCTGCAGACGGTGTTAGAGAGATACTGACGGGAAACGTAAGAGAAGGCATTACATATCAATCCTACGGCAGTAGCATGAAGAATTCTCATATCACAACATCTAGATTTACCACTGCACAAACTATAGAGGAGCTGCCAGTCCACTGTTTACTGCCATGTATCACACAGCAGGCTGGGGCCAGAGCTTCGTTAGGAACACTCAGCACTACGAGTTGCTTCACTTTGTATACATGACATCTGATTAAAGCGTTTTATATCCCACACCAAGTCTGACTGTGATCCCGGTGGAGGAGCCTTGATGCTGATTTGTCCTCATCTAGCAGCGTGATGACATCTAAAGTACATGATCAGTTTCCCTTACTGTAGTCACAGTATAGTTACAGTTGTGTCATTACTTGTGCTACAAGGTTCCTCAGTTATCTGCACAATAAGAGAGAGAGAGAAAAAAATCATGCATGCCTTTTCCACGCTGTGCACATGTAACGTAGTCAGCTGATTTCAGTTTGTGTTCAGGGAGGAGGAAAATAGTGAAGCAATGAAAAACTGAGAATGCGACAGTAAGTGCAGACTATGTCCAGGCCAGAAACAACTGCTGATAATACATCAGCTTGTTGCAAGCAACTGCACAGGCAGCTAACGCAAAGCTAGCAGTAAACAACCCAGAGTGATGTTAAAAGTATGACCCCCACGGCCAGCAGTAAGAGCCTCTTTACGATAGGGAGTGTGTCAGAGAGTGCAGCCAAAGGGGCATACTGGTCCCTGCATGTCGGCACATGTTACAGAATAACTCAAACCTCATCTAACTAATTGAAACAGTAATAGCATTAGCTTTCTCTGCGTAAGCACATTAAGAGTCACTGAATCAGTGTGACACTGGTCCAACCACACCCACTAGCAACTCTATTGTTTCTCATTTCCACACAACGACAGGGAACTGAGAGAGTGCAGAAGACTACTTTAGATGCAAAAGGCATCATAAGCAGAATGATACAGATTCTACTTTTGATCACACATTCCTCACTCATTCATCACTCATGTCAGACCAGTTCTACATAGCCTGACGTGAGCAAAAAAAGCAGCAGCACAACTGATCCACAGAGTTTCCCCTCATAGCTTGTTATGTCAGCTTTAGCCGCAGTGTTTCGAGAGAAGCCCTGCTGACATTCTTTTCCATTACAGCCTCACGCAGAAGAGCTGTACTGCTGTGGACCTGCTTGGTACCAGAGCCAACAACAACCAACCAATCTCCTCCCCTCTGTGTCTTCTGCAGTGAAAAACATGTCCATTTGTTACTCAAATTCTTTCAACCCTAAATATGTACTCAAGGGCTACAGTTTTTCAAACATTAGTTCTAACTGAACTTTAATTTTTTCGATTTAAAACATATTGGAAACTGTGTCAAGTTACTGGCTAATACAAATCAAACCTTTACTCCTGTTGTTGCTTCATATTTAACAGCTCTACACTGGTGAACTGCCCCAATGATTCGAATGTGGGGTTGGGGGGGGGAATTGGTGGAAGTGCACTGTGGTAAACTGGTGCAACCCCATCAATCATGGATGCAGTAAGCGCCAAATCACATCAAGCATCACCTCAAGGCCCTTTACACTGTAAGGTAAAGACCCTACAATAATATATAATAACAGAGAAAACCCCAACAATTATATGACCGCTTATGAGCAAACGTTTTGGTGTGGGGAAGAAAAACTCTTTTTTTAACAGGAAGAAATCTCCAGCAGGACCAGGTCAGGAGTGGCCATCTGCCGCGACTGGTTGGAGAGAACAAAGGAAGACAGGATAGACGTGTCTGTTAGCTTTCAAAACTCGAGCAAATGGCTCGTCCACTCTGAAATGGTTACAGAGCTTGTTGAGAGGTAGTAGGAAACAAGCAGCTAGCCAAACGCTGTCAAAACAGCATACTTAACCAGAGTGCCAATAACGCTGCGGCTGACCCAGATTATGACCCACTACGACTTACAGGTTAATGAACTGTGTGAAGTACAAAAAAAGAATGCAAAACTTTGCTTGTCATTGTGAAAATGAAAGTGTATTGAGAAGTTGACATGGGTGACAAACAGTCAAATCCAGGACGAAACTAATGTCATTCACCACCAGTCGAAAGTGTTTTCACTCAGAAGTATAAAAACTACGTGGTGAGTAGTAAATACGGTCACCAAAAGGTTGAATATATGTGAACGTACAAAAAGTAAAACAACAAATGTGACCTTAAGCAAAAATTGGGTGAAGACCCACCATGTAGTTATTGTGTATGTGTTTCACGTACACAACCTGACCAACACTGTAGGAGGATTAAGGTTGGGCGATATTTAAAATTTTTCCAACTGGCATTTGTCAGTCCAGTAAATGACGACAGGCGATATAGACACCAGATCTGCACATTTAGAATTTATACGTTTTGTTTGGAGGGAATATTTTACCTTCTTTTCTTGTTTGTTTCAGTATTAATATAGCTACTTTTTGGATTATTCATTTATTTATTTGAGATGCGCACAAAAGACTTAACTTTACGTCAGACATTTTTTTTTTTTATGTTTGCTGGAAGAGACATTTTGATTTTTACCTTTTTGTTTAATTTTATATTTGTTGTTTGGTCGAGTGTGTGAGACAGATAAACACTGGAACGGCCTGTGAAAAAGAAGCCAGTTACTCTTTGTTTCCCTCCCCACCATTGTGGGTTTTTTAAATTTAAATAAAATGTTTTAAAACAGCGCTATTATTTTTTCCGTTGACTGCTTCTCTTAGCTTCAACCAACATTATTAGCAAACTTACTTATGGGCAAAAAAAATAAATCGGTCACACGTTTAACATTTGATGTTGTACCATTCCCATTTATAGAAAATGTTTGCTTTTGCCTCCGCGCTGCAAGGATTCAATAAACTTGGGGAGGTCAAGAATTTTGTCAACTGTACAACCACCCAACCTACCCAATTGTTTTGCGTGGCCAACAATCCAAAAAGTATTTAGCGGGGCGATCGTGGCTCAAGAGTTGGCAGTTCGTCTTGTAATCGGAAGGTTGCCGGTTCGGTCGTTGCGTCCTTGGGCAAGAAACTTCACCCATTCACTTCACTTGTTGTTTACTGGTGGTGGTCAGAGGGCCCAGTGGCGCCAGTGTCTGGCAGCCTCGCCTCTGTCAGTGCGCCCCAGGCAGCTGTGGCTACAATGTAGCTGCCATCACCAGTATGTGAATGGGTGGATGACTGAATGTAGTGTAAAGCGCTTTGGGGTCCTTAGGGACTGAGGAAAGCGCTATACAAATACAGGCCATTTAAACTGGATTGGAAATTTAAGACAAGCCAATCCAGAGCCACAACAATTCTAATTTAGCAAACAGCAAAACTGGACAAAACTAGATAAAAGTCTGATCACTTAGTATGTATGCACTTCGTAGTTGGACACCTAAGCAGATGAAAAATACCTTGACATCTCGGTGGATGACATTGTTGTCGTGGCAGTAGCGTAGCGCCTCGAGGATCTGTCTCATGTAGTGACTAAGCGGGGGGGGGGAGAGAAAGTGCAAGGTCATTGTTACATCAGAGTTAAGTGTTTGTGTAAATCATGGTTGCAAATATTGATTCAAATAATTTTAAAAAAGCATCAGGAAGCCTTTCAGGGAAGTAAATCAAAGCCATAAAATCTCACCTGGCCACGGCTTCACTGTAGACAAAGCCAGCGTCTGCCCTCTTCACGATCTCAAAACACAGGTCCGCTCCATCCATACTAACACACACAGAAATTAGAAGAGAAAGAGACTCACGGTGAGAGAGGGTCAGACTAGCATGAAGGTCAGGCCACAAATACAAGTAAGAAGAAAAGGCCATTCTTATTAAAACTTCAAGTGCTGCGCTTCTTTGTGATTGGCTGTGAAGGTGAAATGGGAGAAACAGGTCAGTAGCAGTAATTGTGTTTAGCGTCTGCGAGTTGAGGTAGGCACAGCTGGACCAGCTCGCCTACATGTAGCACAAAAAAAGCTGCTATGATGCTGGTAATATTTCTGTAAGCCTCTGCTATGCTTCAGCATTCTCTTCTGAAACTATTAAGAGTTAGGAAGTAGAAAAGTGTATTTCATAGCACCATTATTGGGGGAGGAGATAGCTCAGTAGGAAGATCGGGGGTTCAAATCCTGAGGTACCCCTGAGCAAGGTACCGTCCCTACACACTGCTTCACTGAGTGAATGGGTTAAATGCAGAGAGTAATTTCCTGCAGGGGATTAATAAAATATACAAAAACATTTTACCTAAACCTTATTTGAAACCCTGAGGGAATATTTAAATACAGTAAAAGACCCATAAAATATTACTATAAACAGATAAATACAGAGATAAATGAAGCCGATCTTATCTCATGAAAAAAGGTTAGCTCAGCAGGTCAGAGTACCCCACCAAGAACATCAAAGCAAGTACAGACAGTATATAAAAGATAATATGTAGTCAGCTATACAATCGGACCTATGATCTCGGTGAAGACTTTCCTGATTTGTTTATGGTCTCATTCACCAGTTTTAAATCGTATCTATCACTCGATGTCCTATTTAAACTAAAACGAAAGTGAAGCAGGTCGTGATTTGTTGCCTGGCTACTTTTTGACTGACAGGTTGCAAACGTATGAGCATGCTGTGAGTTTCTCAGTCAGACACATCGTACACTTAGTACATCTGATTCATATAAACTTTAAACTTGACGGTTTAAAATGACCGTTGAATGATGCTGTGGTGGCTATGTCCATCTTTTGAATACAGTCTACGTTTTTGCTGTATTTTCACCTACTTTTTCCCGTGTAGAACGTCTTCTGTTTGTAGTACTCGACTTTTCTGAATGTTTGTAAGTGTTTATCCAAATATTAGAATTCTTGATGTGACTTCCTGACTTGATGTCAGGGATTTCTGTAACATTGAACAAGACATACTTCTTTAATAAATGAATAAATAAAAATTAAATAATATAATATAAAGAGGCTCCACTGCAAATATTCACAAACCGCTTTGTAATAAATAACTCAATTGTATTTTCAGGAGCCTCTGGATTGAATCTCCTGTCCCAATAAGGGATTTCAGCTCCGCCTAAGCCATGTTGAGCTGCCCTATCAGTGAAACCCATAGCCATGTAGACTAAGAATTCAAGGCGTGTCATGGATTCCATGTTAGTGAGTGCTACGCTCCATAAGTGACTTAAATTTCATCTTCAAATGGTAAGCACGAGGCTCTGAGGAGACTTTGTGCCTGCCAGTTTTCTTTTCTTTGTCTTCTCCATGGAGAGACTGCACTAGAACGTATAAGAGGAATGACGAGCAGTCTGTCCATGTCTGCATCAGCAGACAGTCTCTGGTGACTGTACCTAATGAGCAAATTCTACGCAGTCAGTGTTGGGCCTCAGGTAGTTTGGATCAAGTGACTGGATGATGACGTTGATAAGCTTCAAGCAACAATAAGAAAATAAGAAAACTTATGATTGTCAAATACTTAGGAAAAACAACAACTTGCTAGACGTATAATTGAAGGATATAGAGCATTACTGGTGGCGTGGTGTAGCAGAAATACTTCTAAATGTAAAAACTACCAGAGAGATGGTGATCAGCTGTCCCACAACAGCCTGCGTCTATCCTGGGACAGCACATCAACACACTGTACTGGAAGACTAACACAGAGACTGTACAGAAGAAGGTGACGAGCCATCTCGATTTCCTAAAGTCGTCGAGATTCTTGAAAATGTTAGAGATTTTCCATCAAACTGCTGCGTACACTTTGCTGTAGTCTGCTGAGTCTGCATCAGAGCAGAGATGTAGAGGAGGACACTGAACAAACTGATATCCATCACGGATAGTCCTGACAACCTTCTACACCACTCAGTGGACAGTCAGCACGTTCTCTAACAAACTGATTCAAGGCTTCTGAATATCTTTCATATCTCATCGAACAACTCTAACAAATATCAAACAAGAACTTCCACCAATGCAGCGCACACTCTGAGCAGTATTTACTTTTAGAAAAACGTTTGTGAGCAGGTAATGAATAATAGTAATGATTTGTAAATGACTGGACGTCAATAACTTATTATTATTATTTAATATTACACTAAATTATGTTTCTAACTAACTAGGCAAAAACACTATGTTTAAAGACAAACTTTATACAGTATATTCTATATGTCAATACCACACTTGCAAGAATCATAGTTTTTATCATTTTTTTTGACCATTTTTAACCAATAAATCATGAAGCTGACCTTGAAGATCTCAGTGGATGTAATGCACACACAAATAGATTGTTAACATGAGCCCACTCTACACACCTACAAAGTTTGATCAGAATTCATTCAAACATTTTTAAGCTCTCATGTTTACAGACATAATAACAAATACTACCAAAAACATTCAGTCATGTCGAGCAGCCTAACAGTGAATACGTCCTTGGAGGAGGTAATGACTCTTACACGGGTGTGTGTAGTGAATTTTTATTCTGCTTCTGCTTAGTTAACTGTGAAATACATTAATATTTTTACTCTGATTTTACTGCCTTGTATTTATTTAGAGTTTAGATTAGATTTAGTTCCTGGTTCGGCCACACTGCATTCTAATTTATTGAGCTACATACTGGTCAGCATATTTAAGCTATTTGTTATACTTTTTTTTTTTTAATCTGCTATAACCAAATTTGTGAACGGGGAAATTATTTCCAATAATTGAAACGATTTCCCAAAATCTGGTATAAATAAATTGCTTCTTAGATTTTCCCATTGAACAAGACTAGACTTGTTCTGCAGCTTATGCATAGAGAAAACAGGCAAAACTGCATGCTGGTGCACATTCATTCTCTTGAATGAATTTGGATGGGAATGAGTGAAATGAAGGATTTTTGCTGACTGTCACATAAAATCGGTTAATTTTATAGTCTACACGCTAAAGCGAGGTTCAGTTTTGTAAATCATAAGCAATCATGTTCTTTTCACAGTGATGATAGCATTTGCATGGAGCTCCCCACTATGATCCAAGTGTTCAGGAGGAGGAGCTGTTGCTGTAATGGTGATGCATTCATGAAAGCCCTCTGGAGGGATTCACAATAACAGCACGGCTCTAAAAACCGACCGCTCCTCAACCGAGCTGAAACAAGGCTCCGGCCACAGCGTCTCAATGCACAGGAAAGCGGTGCGCTCGCGATCATTAAGCTGCTGGGAGCAGACTTTAAGACAATTAGGCCTTTGTGCACAGGCTCAGTCTTCCTTAGGTGGCTGTTTTAAAAGACACACACATATACAGATGATGGAATGACAATCATCAAATGCACACAACTCGCACACAATTGCAGCCAGGCCATTTAGCCACAGCTGATCCCATCTCTCATAATTGCTCTGTTCCCAATTACTGGAAGCCTATTCTTTATTGTCACTTAGTCTCTGTGCCAATTAAACAGGACTCTGATGTAGGACTTGGCTACAGCACATCCATATTTTTCTGCACTCCTATTACCGCACCACGTTCACATTTTAGTCTCTGTGATTAGTGAGGAGTGAGACCTGAGAAAAAGAGCGGCATGAGGCCCTCCACATTTATCCACTGCATTTACTCCCATATCCATTCCCCTCTCCAAGGCCCGTAGCGCTCCGATATCTGCCTGTGGTCTCATGAGCGTGTCAGTGTGTGTGTGTGTGTGTGTGTGTGTGTGTGTGTGTGTGTGTGTGTGTGTGCAAATGAGCTCCAAAAACCATGAAAATCTCTTTAAATGGCGCTCGTCTGCATATCCTTGAAAGTTTTCTCCCGGTGCACCAAGCCATGTGATAGAACTACGCACGAAACCCGAGCGTTCGCCTGCTCAGCGATAACAGAATTAAATGATAAAGGAATTAGTTCTGGAAGAGGAGAAAGATGAAGATACGGAGCAGGCTGGGAGGAGCTCCAGGGGATGATGCAGCTTTTGGAAAAGCTGGAAGTAGCAGCAAGTGTGAAATCTTAATCTCATCTTTTTTTTCTCCCCCCTCCCCTCATATATATATAGACTGCACTCATCCTCTGCACACTGCCCCCCCCACAAAAAAACCCTCATCTAACAAGCTTTTTCATATCAGCTTTGATTACATAAAACCACTGCAGGGTTCACTTTCTCTCCACGCCCTCCTCACACTGTCATCCTTCTGCTCTGTGTCCTCTTTCCTCTGTACCATCCCCACTACGCATTCCCTTACAGATGTGCCCCACTGTGACACTCGTCCCCCATTACCTATCTTCAGCCTACATATGTGTTGGTGTGAGGAATTTTGTGTGTGTTTGCTGAATCACAGCCTGGGACTTACAACTCAAACACCATGTAGAGCATCCCATCTGAGCTGTAGGTCTCCAGCAGCTCCACAATGTGGGGGTGCTTCAGCATGTGGCAGATACTGGCCTCCCTCTTCAGATCTGAAAACACAGAGAACAGAGAGAGAGAGAGAGTTTGGAGATGAGCAGAAGTGGTGCAGTGTTGTATACAGAGTGTAACATTAGGCCAATACTTTTTGCAGCTGAAGACAACTGTGCATTTAGGACAGGGGTGTTCTTTTTATTTCACTAAAGGCCACACTGGGTTCAACTTGATGGGGGAAATTAGACCCCCCGCATCAAGAGCAAGACACACAGTATTCAGCTTATTGATACCCTGTGATTCTTTTGAAAATTACACCACCTCGCGTGCAATTCCATCCAACCAGTCAGCTGCGTACCCTCAAGTAAAATCAAAGCATTTTGTAAATCAAGTCTCATATTGCCCTTTCACAGGCCTGAAAGTGACAACTCAGTAGGTGTTGGTTTTCATTAAAAAGTAAAAATGAAAAACTCTTTGATCACATATTTCACATGTAATATACAGCCTAACCTTCTGCCCTCAACAGGCTGCACAGAAACTTTCTGAAGCCTGTGTTTCCTGCCCACGACTCCAGATCTCTGCTGGTGTGCTGATTCTAACATCAAAAGCATGCAGCAAATGATGATCTTTAAAAACAGAGACCGTTGCGTATGGACACATGGATCTCTCTGTCAATGTGACTGATAGGAAACTTTTCTTTAAACACTTTACATATCTAAATATGTAAAGACAAAACAAAAGACCAACAATGATTGACTTTGCACATCCTACTGATGTGCAATGTACATTTCCCAATTAACACCAGTTATCCTCACAATTACGTGCTTCAGGCGTGGGTGTTAGCTCCCGTGACAAGCCCGTTTCTGAATGTGCACAGCCTGCATTCTTGATGAAGTCAATTTTGTTGTGGGCGCCTGAGCTTGACTGAGGGCTCCATTATAACTGCCATGTGGCGCCTGGCGAACGGCACCATGTGACAAAGTTGACTGTAAACCAATTTATAACTGACGTCACATCCACCGTCACAGTCACTGCCACCTCTCCTTTGATGACTTATCAACACAGAAGACAGAATTCTCTGAAGCAGTCTTGGTGGTTACAAATTTAAAAAATTAATACATTTTTTTAAAACTTTAAAATAAAATAAAAAATGGTTTGAAGGTGTTGTCTGAGTGGCGACACCTAGCCTGGATAAATGGGATGGCGTGTGTTAGATGTAAAAACTGTGTCAAATCAAACATGCAGATCCATCTTCTGTGTCGACTCATGGAAAATAAAGGAGTAGCTGTACTACCTAAGAAGTACCATTTAAGTAGAAGAGATTTTGCCCTCTGGCCACGCTAATTTAAGAAGAACCTAGTCTTAAAAACGGGATATATTTTATTATTTTCTGTCACTTTTATAATACTACAGTGGTGACTGTTCTCATTAAACATTTCCAAGTTTTAGGTGGCATCAGTGTAGTTACAACTGATGTGAGCAGCAGGTGGCTGCCCCTCCTCTATTGGTTCTGCCAATCAAAAGAGAGGTTTTCCTTTCCACTGTCACCAAGTACTTGCTCAGAAGAAACTCCTTAGAAACTTCAAATGGAAATACTCTGTTTGGTATAGGATTGTTGTCGGGACAGAACGCACAGGAGACGCCAGTCACCGTTAGCTCGCTCGGACATTTAGCTGCTCTGTTGTCATGTGGCTTAAAAGATTGATGATATGATCTCACTGAAGTGCACATGTGCATTCGCACATATGGCTCTATCTTGAACGCTGATAAAAGTGACAGCTGCAGCATATGTGTGAAGGTGCTATGGTGTCACCAGTTGATTGTTTTCTTCTGCCTGCTTTGGCTTCACCATGAAAAGTGAACACCATCTCATCTGGTTACTCCAGCACCTTGCTGGCATGCAGAGCAATGCCACTAGCAGCATTTTGAGAGAAATGTATAGGATGTGTTTTCCCCTTTGTTCTACGTTTCTTATCAGGGATGAGATGCCTTTTATGAACCACATCTCTGTGACACGTATGGCTGTTTGTCTTACATTAATCTAGTAACTGAACCTTTCCCGTCTCTCTGCCTCGGCATTCGACGTGAGCTTGTCCACATCATGGTTTCAGAATCCCAGAGGAAGTTATGTAGCTTAGCTGCACTTGTGTAAAATGCATAGAAAATGCATTGCTGCATTTGGCCTGAACTCCAGAAATTGGCAAATTGGTAAGTCTCTGCTCTCCTTTGGTTCAAGTGCAGTGCAGTTTGTATCTATCCCATTATTTTACATCCTCTTACTGCTGCTTGGCAATGAGCATCTACCACTTTAATTGGTTCCTAATGAAGAGGAGGGTTAATGGAGAGGGTTACTGAAGCTGAAAAGAACAATGCGGGCTGGCTGTTTAGAGGAACCGCTGGGGAGAGATGACAGACAAAAAAAAATGCACACACAAAAAGAAGCCAACCAAAAAACAAGAAAACCCCCACAAACACACACAACCATACAAATCCCTCCTCCTCATGAGATTAAGAACAGCTAAAAAAAAAAAGACAACTGGATATTTGATGGAAGCTTTGACAAGAATGATGCGCACAGGGAGGAGAAAAAACAGCTCAGACAATCAATATTCTGTCACTGTGTCTGTTGCAAATGAAAATGGTTCTGTCATGTAGATGGGATGGAGCAAGGATGGAAGGTAGACATGAATCTGCAGCATATTGGCGGACAAGAGGGGACTTGCATGAAAATGAAACGACACAGTGGCTACTGAAAGGCATCTCACACACTCCTTCTCCCTGCTTCATTTCCCTTCATCATCATTAGCCTGAAGATATTTTTTGGACCCCCCACCCCCCACCCCAGTGCCATTCAAATCAGGCGCAGCTCCAAATCTGTGAGGCAAATATGAACAACCTTAGGCTTTTTCGCTAATGACCCCTTTTTCCTTCTGCCTAATCATGAATCTAAATGAGGCAATTAGTGAATAACAGCCTTAAAACACTGTGTCGTTGTATCCATCCTAAAAACTCTCATCAGCTAAGCTACCAAAATTGCATGGACATGAATTGCTCAGGTTCTGATGGCAAATTGAAAATAAATATCAACATCACTGTATAGTTGCCGTTAGTGAAAAAGCCCCACAAAGCCACTCACGCAGACACAGTGAGAGGCAAGAGAGGGAACATTTGCATTCATCAGGTGGGCAGTGTTGCTGGCTGCGTAATCATCTGCTAATAAGTTCGCTGTATCAGCTTAAAAGGTGACGTGACACGTCAGTGTTTTGTTCACCGCTTGTTTCTGCCATTGCAGGTTATGAAATTGGATTTGACAAACAATGGGGATTCGCCTTGAGTATGAACATCTGAACATCTCTTTCTATCTCTCTCTCTCGTCCCTCCATTCAGTTTCCCGCTCCTTTGATCTATTCAGTCATGCTTGGCAGCTGCTCTGAGAGCTTCTGAAGGTTGAAGCCAACCAGAGAAATATACATGATGTACGTAACCCTTCTGCATGAGCACAGTCTCAATCAAGAGCACTTAACTGTATTAACTGTTAAGATCCATCTCTAACTGAAGCACAGCCAAGCTGAGCCTATATATAAACACTCGAGTATGTGGTATACGAGAGCTAAATATTCCCCCCAGTGAGATATTTCCCCAGCTGTGGCTGCTGGAGGTGATTTATGGACAGGAAGACTATATGGTGAAAAGGGCGAGGCTGAGTAGATGCTTCTGGTAAGATGTCATGAGCTAGCTCACAATCACCACACACCCACACACCCCAGCTATGACAAAAAGTTAGCGTATTGTTCCGTCATGTATCCAGTGACATTTAATTAAGCTCGGAGCTGAAGCCACAAGCCACTTGTGCTGCTGTGAGCCTGAGCACCAACATTAAGCCAACCCTTGGAGGACAGGCGCGACGCGTCAGCTAGCTCTAACATGATGCTAATGCCGCTAAAGCTGGGATAAGTGTTACCTTAAGGGCAATGCGGTCCGCCACTTTTAATGTCATCTGATGAACTGGGCTGCTCATGCCCGGCACTGTAACTCCTGCTGGAGATTGCAGAAGTTGCCTAATCAAATGAACAGCTGTTGTCACACCAGTTTTATCCAGCTCAAAGAAAAAAAAAGTTAAAGGAAGAAACTTCTAATTCGTTAAGTTTGGCGTGCGTGCATATGCAAGGTGGAACAATGCCATCGATCCTAAACGATCCAAAGTGTAAACGTGAGGCAGGACAGAGTAAAAGACTTAATGACTTAAAATGTAAAAATAAAAACAAAACCAAAAAACAGAGTGGAAAGATAAGACTACAGATAAGGTGTAGAAAATTGTAAAGGCAACAGGGTGGGCCTATGGAAACATACTGAAATTAAAATCAATGGCATATGAAACTCCTGAACCCATCTTAATTACTCTCCCAAGCTTCTTCCAGTGCCTCAGATAAATAGATGCACTATTTCCCCAAACATGAACTCAGTGAAGTGGTAGGAAAATCAGGTGGGGGCATTGTCCGAAGTTCTCCTTTCATGTAGCACACACTTAGCAGGCCACAAGAGCTAAAATGGTTCATGTGGACAGCTGTAAATAAAGTACTGTGTGGAAATGAAAAAGCAGTGGAGGGCATTCTATGCTGAGGTTGACTCTTATACCATAAACAGCAAACCCAGCTTAAAGCTACTCCACAACCTCCCAAACAATGCATCAGCTCCACTTCATTTCACACCATATTCTGACCTGCAAGTTTCATTGCTATCTATAGCAGCGGGTGTCACTTGCTGCAGTAGATGAACGTAGCTCACTCAGAAACCTCTGCATCACCAGTAAATTCCTCCCCGTAAGGGGAACCTCTGAGCTCCTGCACTGATCTCACTGATATGATCATACGTGCACTGAGGTTTTCAACCTGTCCGTGCAGCAAGGCCAGCACAGACAGGTTACAAAAACATAGGTGCACAAACAGCTGGGAAGGGGGGGGGGGAGTCTTGGGGATAGAAGCTCCTCTTGAGTCTCTCTGTCCTTGCCCGGAAGATGCGGAACCTTCTACCAGATTGCAGAAGTTGGAACAGTTTGTTGCCAGGATGGGACGGGTCCTTCAGTATCTGCGCTGCTCTAGTCCGGCATCTCCTGGTGTAGGTGTCCTGAAGCGGGGGGAGAGCAATCCTGCAGCAGCGTTCTGCTGTACAGATCACTCTCTGAAGAGCTTTTTGGTCCTTCACACAGCTGTTCCCAAACCAGGATGTGATGTTCTGTGTGAGGATGCTCTTAACAGCGCCTGCATAGAAAATCCTGAGGATCTCTGGAGAGACCCTGCACTTCCTCAGTTGTCGTAGGTGGTCGGTAGGCGAACTGGAGCGGATCTGTGGTGTCTGGGATGGAGGAGGAGATGATGTTCTTCAGCAGCCTCTCAAACACCTTCATTACTACCGAGGTCAGTGCAACTGGCCGGTAATCGTTCAGGGATGAGGGTTTGCTGTTCTTGGGCACAGGGATGATGGTGGATCTTTTGAAGCATGTGGGGACCACAGACTTCGCCAGGGACTCGTTGAAGATGGAAGTGAACACACTTGCTAGCTGGTCAGCACAGCAGCGCAGCAGACGGCCGGTGATGCCGTCTGGCCCCGCCGCTTTCCTTGTGTTCACTCTCCTCAGTGCCGCTCGGACGTCGTGCTCCGCGATGCTGATCACCGGTCTCTCGCTGATGACTGTGTGGATGCAGCACCTGGTCCATGAGGTGCAGCTACACCACAAACCACACCCAGTCACAACCACCAAAAGCATGGCTCGCACCAGCAGGTGGGTATAATGATTCCTGTTTACCATCTGTTTGAGGTTAGGCTTTAGGCTTAACACTCTCCTGTTTGACAAAGCACATATCTAGGCCTGGATCTAGTGACTGATTTCTCTCTGTTACGCTCCAATACACCTATGCTGGTGGCTGACAGGGGCTTCCCATGATGCATTGTCAGTTGCTTCTTCGCTCACCTTTTCACTGTACATCAGACACCACTCTGCATTTAATCAATAGTTATTATTAATCTCTGGCTCTCTTCCACAGCATGTCTTTGTCCTGTCTTCCTCCCATTCCACCCAACCAGTCGCAGTAGATGGCTGCCCCTCCCTGAGCCTGAGTGTACTGGAAATTTGGAAAAACATCTGGAGTAATGTTTTTCCTACAGTCGGGAAATGCATCTTACTCCCACAGTTTTACATGTAGTGCCTGTGCGCACACAAACTGCTGCTAGCTGTGGACTGACTGACTTTTTTTCCAAGTAAAAAAAGAAAAAGAAAGAGGAGGTGATAAACAGATGTGATCTTCAGTGACCCCTGTTCCTCCTGCTGGGAGTCAAAGTCTACATCGAAAAGAGGCTTTGCTATCACAACACACAGAGTAGTAGGTGTATGTGAGCATGTGTGCATCATTTGAGTCCCAACTGCGCATTTGCAGATACTCAGGACAAGAAGTCACGGCGATTTAATAAAAAAAGAAAGAAAAAAGGGGAAAGAAAATCAAAACACAAGCAGTGCTGAAGCTGTTATGATTGATAAGGAAGACAGGAGAGAAAGATTAGGGGGGGGGGGAGACACCACGGGGGGTAGACGACAAGGAATCAGGGAGGTGGAAAAATGAAAGGAGGTGGAGGGAAGTGAGTAGGCGATGGCACATGATGAATTTTGCTCATTCTCTAGCTTGCTTTTCTCTCTCCTCCCCTCAGAGGGCTGACCTATTCATCAGACAGACCTCCGGACAGGCTGAATAGAAATAAGCTTGTGTGTGTGTGAGTGTGCTAGTGTGTGTGTCTTTGTACAGGCCTCTGCTGACCAATCCATTGCCAAGACACGAACCATTTGACCCACTTCCCTTGGTCTGAGCTGTGTGCAGGGTGTTTGCGTGCGTGTACGTGCGAGGCGGCTTGATTACTGCGGTGCTGTGTTACAGACGCCCGCTCAAGTGAAACTGCTCTGATTTCTACAGGCAACAGAGCGAGGGAGTGGGATGGGGGGGAGAATAAAAACAAATCAACAATGAGAACAGCCGGCTGGTATCTGGAGGGAGCGCAGTATTTGATGGATTCCTGAGCAGTGCAGGGGAGAGGCTGCGACTGGATATGAATGACTAGGGAGCGTGCTAACCATGTAGTATACTGTAAGAGTGCAGACATACACAGACAGAAAGCTAGCACATGCTTTTTAGTGATCGTTTAGGCCAGGTTTTTTCACTTCTGTGAGTAAAAGTTAGAAGAGAGATGGCAAAGAAGAGAGCATGTGCTGAGTAATGACACCTGATAATGGGCGATCTCTCAAATAAATCCTCCCCCCCTCCTTAACCTTTCTTGATGTAAAGGATCTATTTTGACTATGTGAATGCCATAACTGTGGTAGCAGATGCTGTGTATGAAGAATAGGACAATGGCTAACCATACCCCCAGTTTCTAAATCATCAGTCTGAAACACAGTGCTGGATATGAGTGATTTATTTGCTGCCAGTGGCATTAAAAGCAGAGCTTGCAGAAACCCTTGCTGCCTTCAGAGCTTAACAAGACATCTTCAGTTTAAAAATAAGTTGACTGTGATAAAGGGGAAGGCTACAGCTTTGTGCTAAACCTCCCCCACAGAAACCCTCGCTGCAGAGCATCTTGTAGTAGTGCTGCACGCTCAGGGAATCACACAGAGGCCCTTCACCATTCCAAACCCTCCACTCTCCCACTGCATCGTGGAGTCATGTTAGGATAGAAACACATGGGAAAACTCCAGGTAGCTCATCCTTTGATGGAACTTTGATTAAGATGGTGTCCAATTATCTGCTGTGATTTATGCCCCCCAACATCAGCTGCCGGATATGAGGACCAGCAGCAGATAGGTGGGTCTATTCAGAAGCTATTAGGGTGACAAGATGTCCCACTTTCTGTCAGACAGCATCTTGTGCCACATAATTAGGTTTTCTATGCAATGAGCATGCAGAGGGGCCTGGGTCACACGACACTGCACTTAATGCTGCAATCAAAAAGCCCTCTCTAAAGTTTAGGAAACTGGGTAAACTGGACTTGCATCTTCAATCACTGATACAAGGTTGCATGACAAGGTGTCCTTGAGCATGTTACCTGAGCTGTTCTCAGTGCGTTCATCAGTGTGAACGTTGGGTAGAAAGTGTATGCATGTGTGTGTGAATGACACATGTTGTATGAAGTGCTTAGAGTGCTCAAGTAGAGAAAAACGGCACAGAGAAGAATCGGCCCATTTACGCTCATCAATGGCTGTACAGAAAATTATTTTGTCAAAGGAGGAATCATGGCTTTAAGATGAGACACCGCTCGTTTCTGTTACTCTACATCACAGACATTTAAAAAAACAAAAAGCTTTTTTGTGCTATGTTTTCTTCCCACAGTTCAAACAGCTCAACCGCCCGCAGGTCTTCAAAAGAAAGGAATGATTTCATCTTAGAAACCTGAGCACGAAGAAACTGTCAGTGTATTGGGTCACTGACCGAGAAATCTGAGTGTCTTTTGTACTTTTGATCCCTTTTTGGTATTTTTGGGAAAAGTTCAAGTTCTAGTGTTTACAGTTAGTATGGAGTTTAGTCCTGGTTATGTTCCAAGTTAAGTTAGACTCATGATCCGTGTTTTCTTGTCAATGTGTCATTCCCTGTTTCCTGTGCGAGTCTGTAGTGTCCTCTTCGTATGTTCCTTAAGTTATGTCTGTGTATCGTCTCCTTCTTCTGTCCTCATGTTTCATTTCATGTCTCCCCCGTCTGTTCATGTGTTCTGCCCAGCCCGTCATCTCACTCTCGTTCCGTGTCCCTCGCTCCCTTCTTCCCCAGGTCATGTCTTTGTGTTTCGTCTCCATGTTCCCATTGTCAAGTCTGTGTGTCTGCGTGTTTCCCGTTTTATTTTGACAGTCTCTCATCCTGTGTTCAGTGTGTTCAGTCTTGCCTTTTCTTTTGTCATTAGTCTATTCATCCCAGCTGTGCTCCCCGTGTGTTTCCACTGTCTTCGTCACCCTCGTGTGTATTTATTGTGTGTGTAGTTTTCACAGTTTAGGTTACTTTTGCATTCTGTTTTTTCCCTTATTTTGTATCCTTGTGTTAAGCCTAAATAATAAACATCTCACCCTTGGTTAAATTTAAGTTTGTTTCCATGTTTTGTCTGTGGTTGTACCCACACGACACACCGGTCACCTGGCTGTAACAGAAACTGGCCTTACAAACTGAACTAATTATTACTACTTACACAGTCTAAATCAAATCCAGAGATTAAATGTAAAAGTATAAATCAGTGGCACAGGTCGTCACCAATTATTAAATAACAGAAGCTCAGTTTTGCTCCTGTGCAGGTTTAAGGACATCCAGGGTTTTAGGTCATGTTAAGTTCACAGCGACCACTTTGACTTTGAGTTAATGGACTTCAATGGTAGAACCAGGTGCCATCCTCAATGCAAAGAAAGAGGAAGCTGCGTCATCTAAAACTAGATCCTAGTGTGAACAGGTATGACGAAAAAAGAAGAGGACCTTTGTGGGATACCACAGGGCAGGTAAAAACATAACAAGGCTCCCGGAGAAGCTTCTGCTCTATGATTATGATTTAAACCAACTTAGTTCAATCGTGTGCCAGGTGAGAAGGCAGGACATGATCTAGAGAGTATTCTACAATATTCAAAGTGGCAGTGAAACAAAATAAAACCACTGGTACCACAAACAGTTTGACTAAATCCTGAATACTAGTGATAATTTCATTCAGCTTCACTGTGCTTTATTTTTTGGTATTTCATAGACAGCTAATCAAAAATCCATGAGTCCACTCCCAGCCCACTGAAGGAACAATGGGCTGGGAGGTCAGTTCCCCAACTCTCTGTGAATGGTAGTCATGGCCATTGATCAGTGGTCTTTGATCAGTGGTCTTTGATCAGTGGGTTTTGGTCAGTGGTTGTTGATCAATGGTCATGAGAATTTGCATAATTAAGTTTAACCTCCTAGGATCTGGCGTCCACATATGTGGACATCACATTTTTATGGAAGCCCGTTTCCACCACTAAATAAAAACAAAAAAGCTAGTATCCATAACTCGATAATTTCAAGTTATTTTCTCGAAATTTCGAGAAAAGTAACTCGAAATTTCGAGAAAAGTAACTCGAAATTTTGAGAAATATAACTCAAAATTTCGAGAAAAGTAACTCGAAATTTTGAGTTATATTTCTCAAAATTTCGAGTTCTTTTCTCAAAATTTGCTATTTCGTAGTTCAGTCTCTGCACAATCAAAAATATACGTGAATGAGGTCGCTTTCTTGTTACCCGGAAGCATATGGCGCAGAGGAACGCGCACTCAAAAACGGATCCCAACAAATTGGCGCTTTCGCGAGTACGTTTGCTGATAGTAACACCATGTGATTCAGCTAATAACACAGGGATTTCATCATTTGTGAAGCCAGGCTGAAAACACTCAGCAATCTGTGCATTCACGACTGGATGTAATACCGGTAGCTTAGCTGTAGCATTTGTAGCTGAGGGCTTCAGCTTCCGGGTAACAAGGAAATGACGTCATTCACGTAGATTACTGATTGGCAGCGCTAACTCTAAATTTCGAGTTACTTTTCTCAAAATTTTGAGTTAATAAATCGAAATTTCGAGTTAATAAATCGAAATTTCGAGAAAATAACTCGAAATTTTGAGTTATGGATCCTTTTTTTTTTTAGTGGCGGAAACGGGCTTCCATACATTTTGGGTTATTTAGACCAAAATACTCAATTTTGCTCTACAAGGGCCTGATATCCACTTACGAGGACATTATACTGCTACTGTTCTATCGAAATTTTAAACAAATATCCTCATAAGTGGCTCTCATTTTTCTCAGAAACAAAAATTAGGTAAAAAATAAATAAATTAGTAATTCTTCGTTTTTACATTCATCAGGTCCCAATCAGCCCTAATATCAAAGAGAAGTTAAAAATGCATGCCGTGGAAGAGTTCGGGTCTTAGGAGGTTAAGGAACTGACCTCCCAGCCCATTGTTCCTTCAGTGGGCTGGTTTCAGTCAGTCTGCAAATGTACTGTTTATAAGATTGGGGAAACCTGCAGTCAGCTGAGACTGAAGAAGTCATTTGGATGAGTGATGAAACATTTCTCCCACAAAACGCTACGTCCAGATGAAGAGAATCAACTTTTTGGAGATTTACTTTCCTGGATGATTGAGAATGCAATCAAGACCTTGGCTATCTATGCTCAAACAATATTAATTGCCATGAAATTACTGCTTTCTGAGTTTTTTCTATTTCCGAATCTGTCCGCCTTCCTCTTTATTGTTCCTGGCACACTTGTATTTGCAGAACTGTGGAAACAACCTAATTGAGACTAAAGTGCCCTGACATTCCGAAGGCACTGACCTTCAATTAAGCAGCTGGTGCTGAAAAATCTGATGGACTGTGAAGCAGCTCAAGACAACAGTGAAAGCTGACAGTTATTTAGCTACCAGCCAGCACCAATGTAGAGAAGCTCAAAGGTGAAGCACAGAAGGAGATAGCAGGTCAAATCAAGAACAGCTCCCTCCTAAACAGCTCATGAATGCATTTAAAGTCATGGAGTCATATTAGAATAAGGAGGGGATGGCAGGATTGCATATTAACCATTTTATTTACATAGAAGGCAGGAGGACGTATATTCATGCAAGAAGTGTAACTACAAACAAGGCAGGCAGATATTTAATTATCGAACTTATGTCTGGAAATATGCTTTGTTTGTTTTTTTTAAGTTTGCTGGGGATGCACAGTGCTGTGCAAAGGTTTTACGCTGTGTTTTATTTAGACATGCAAACATAAATGCAAATAGTATAGTATGTAAGGCACAAACAGAGTTAGCTCGCTAGCTTCTATCTAAATACAATATAGCATGTCCTGACTGCGGGGTTTTGGAAACAAATTAAAACGTACAGCTCTGTTATCACTTCCAACATAAATGAAGACAGAAAACTAAACAGCAGTGACGTTTGTAGGGTTACTGAAGTTGGCTAGCTGGTATATAATGATGTGCTACGTGACCGCTAGCGACACAGCTATGTTAGCATAATATAAACAAGCTAACTTTTTTTCCACTCGATAAAAGTTAACGTGAGTGTTCTCGGTGGTCAGGAACAAATGTAATCGCATGGCAGGATGCTGTAAAAGGACCAAACTTCAGCCAGGAGAACAACTGAGATAATCCATCCACAATACGAGGTTAGTCATTCATATACTGCTGCATGGGCTGGGCTGTAGTTACATCCTAAGGTTTTAAAAACTGAGCTTAAATAAATGATTAGCGGTAATAAAAGCCGAGGGAGGTCAACAGTGATCACTGACTGTTTTAGGAGCTTTTTGAGATTAAATAGAAGAAAATACAAAACATTAAACATGTTAACAACACAAAAGCCATATTAATGCTCCACAGTATTGTGCCTGCCTCTCTTACGTATGACATCAACTTATACGACAAGATTATTTTGATAGTCGACTAGTCACCGATTATTTTTGCGATTAGTCGACTAATCAGATCATCATCCACTGGACGTAAAACTACAGCTTATTGCACCAGCAGCATCTGCTCTTATATAACTATCATTAGCTTACAGCTTTAAGTGTTTAAGGTGCTAACTAAAAATAAAGACAAGATGATAGTTTATTAAATTTTAATGAAATTTGCAGATTGTTTCGGTGAAGTTTAATAAACTCCTTGCTATCTAAAATATAACAGGACACCGGAGTAATTCTCCAGCATCTCACACTTCTGATAATCAGCTGTCTGCTTGACGTTTATTCAGCTGTGTAAAAACTATAACTTTAATCTCAGCCAAACCGATTTACTCAGGAACAAATAAAATACTAAAAAAGCCAAACAATAACATTTTTAAGTTATCTAAGTGACTTATATTATGTTTAACCTGAGTAGCGAAAGACGGCGGTGGGTTTGAAAACGATTTGCTGGGAGTCCGGTGTTCTCACGGCTCTAGTGAGCCTTGCCCCCGGCTAGCTATCGAGCTAGTGGGTAACAGACGTCTCCGAAAACGTCGGAGCGCTTTTGAAAATATGTGGTGTCTTGATAAACTGAGCAGATATTTGAGGTTTACACAGCTACATTCTCGCCTGAAAATATGTTAAACGTTTATTTTGTGACCCAGAAAGAATAATAAGAGTAATATTAAAACTAACTAGCTGCCGCCATTGTTGGAAACTGAGCTGGGCGCGCTATGAATTCTGGGACACAGCTTCTTCTTCTTCGGGGTTTAACGGCAGCTGGCATCCTTGTACATGCAGTGCTGCCATCTTCTGTTTCAGTCCGTTATTACACTCTTAAATCCTACTACTTATTCCTGCGTCTTTTGTGATCTTACAAACT
>NW_024582698.1:155372-184511 GCF_018398535.1 Haplochromis burtoni | reverse complement strand
CTAGTCGACTAATCGTGGCAGCCCTATATTAAACGCAGACTACTTTAGGCCTGGAAGTAGGATTCGTCACGTCATCACTTAACGACCGGATAGGGGGTCCAACGTGTTTTACAGATAGCTGTAGACTTAAAAGACCCATTGTCACTGCTTTTGAGTCCAATTCTTGTGTAATTTGGCGTGTCATCATTTCTCTTCTTTAAGAATGGCTTCTTGAAAGTATTTCTGATTTGGCCTCAGTGAATACACTGCACACCTGACTGAAATATGCAAAGTTTTAGAGCTAACAGCAAACAAACCCTAAGTTATGATACGTTTTACATATGCATGTGTGGATATATTAGTGTAACAAAATTGGTGCACAGTACTGTAGAACAGAAATTAATTTTTAAAATCATTGTTTTCCATTGTTTTAATCTCATTGTTGGGCTTGTTTTCTAACTGGCTGCAAGAGTTACTAACTGTTCAATTAGATGTGTGTTATAATTTTGTTGAGTTTAACAGAGGGCCTGTACTCAGTCAGTAACATGAAAAAAAAGCTCTTTATCTTTTCTTCTGAAGTAACACTTGTTTAGAGGTAAGACAAGAGGGTGAGACATGAAAAAAAAGGATGTGAGATTCTCATTAGGAGACCAGACCTACACACTGCTCTCTCTTTAAATCTCTCAGATTTGCCATTGTTTCCTCACTTTGCTAGATTATTGTTATTTATTTTAGGTTTATTAAACCTATTATGCGTTACTGTCACAAAACTAGACTCAAACACAGACTTGGAATATGCAGTTGCTTAAAGTGAGATCTGCAGCTTTCTGTAGACATCACTTTAAAAGTCACACTCTAAAGTCACACTGCACAAATTGGCTGAGCATGTTATGTGTGCTGTATTGAAGCTCTACTAAACTACAGCGCCTCACGCTGGATTATGTCGCACAGATCAGTGAGAATGAATTACACGAGGTAAAGAAGGCTACTGCGTAATGTGGCAGTAAAGCCGCTCTGAGAATCATTAATTGTCTCGAGAGCATAGCATATATGCACGGTCACACGGCCAATCAAAGACTTGCCAGCTCTTTCAGTGGCAATATATGGAGGAGTAATACACAGTTACAAAGCACACGCAACAACCTTAATTAATAACTCAGTTCAATTCAGTTTTATATTTTCATACTCATATTTCTATAGGGCCACTTCACAAAGACCACACAATTTTAAAGAGAACAATCAGAACATCCTCTACGACAGTGTTTCCCAACATTTTGAAGCCATAGCACATATTTCACATTAGAAAAATCACACGGCACGGCACCAACAAAAATCTCACGAAAAGCATATTGATAATTTTTCCCCCACACCAGGCATAGTGGAATTGTCTCGGTTTGTCCCCAGTATACCTTTTTTGCTTCTGACCACTACTCTTGCTAGGGCCTTCATCTCAGCCTGAATTTTCTCCAGGACCCAGGTCAGATTGACTACTTTTTCTTTTCTAATATTTATCTATTGCTATTTTGCATTGTATTGACTCACAGCATGACTATTATGTAATTTCCACTTTGTCTTCTTCTGTTTTACTGGCAGTTGGCAAACCATTTTATTAGAGCAGGTAGTAGTACTGCCCTCTAGTGGAAGAGAATGTAATCGTTCTGCCCGTTGCTCACACTGATCGCTTAGAGCAGCGGTCTCCAACCTTTTTTGCGCCACGGACTGGTTTAATGTCAGACAATATTTTCACAGACCGGCCTTTAAGGTGTTGCAGATAATACAACAAAATAAAACGATACGACCAAGACAAAAACTGTGGTATTTTGTAAATATCATAAACACGAATTTACTGTGTAATTGTGTAACTTTACTAGCAGCGTCCTCCAACAACACTGAGAGTAGCATCCTCCTCTCTGCATCTTAATGCTCTCTGGTCACTATGGTAACGTGTAAATATTTCTTTCAAAATAAGACACACAACTACGAAACAAATATAAAGTACATGAAAATGTATAGAAAATGTATTCATAACACACAGGAAAAGACTCAGGGAAACTGAGTTAACAATAAAAACCCTGAAAACCATAAATTTCACACCCGAGCCTCAACTCTCACGTCCCGGTACCAAACAACTCACGGACCGGTATTGACCTAAAGAACTAGTGTATGCCTAGTGTATCATACTTCATACATGAGTTTCTGAGATTCCTACATCATTAGCGTGATTACAAAAAAATGTCAGAAGGTTAAATAAACAATCCAAATAAATGAAAAACTAAAATATGAAAATTAAAAATTTCCAGCAATTATTTCATGGTTCAGTCTTTAAAGGGTTAAACACAAGACTCAGTGAATAAAATTATTTGTCTCTTTCTCTGCTTGTCTCTTAATAGGCTAAATAGTGTTGTTCCATCCAGCACCTTCATAAGCAAACGTCATGGAAGAGAGCAGGTCTCTTTATTCCTTTCCAAATACACACACACACACACACACACACACACACACACACACACACACAACACACACCCACACACACACACACACACACAGACACACACACACACACACACAAACACACACACACACACACACACACACACACACAACACACACACACACAAACACAACTTGGATTCTCTTTCTACCATCTCTCCTTTCTCAGTTCACCTAATAGTTTCTTATCACCTCAACTCCACCCTACAAATATCTTTAATTCAATCTCTCCTCCTCTCTTGTTCTCTCAGCCCTTCCCTCCACCTCTCCTTCAGCCTGCGGGAGATATCCGATAAGACCTGCATGTTTTGTTTAGACTTTAGAATTTCCTGGACTGGAGCCACACTACATCAACACATTAAAGTCATAAATGTGCCAATGATGCAAATAATGCTTTTTTTTTTGCTTTTTTTTTTTTAACAATTTTTTTACTTTAACAGTCACATGAACTATAAATTTACCATCTGAATCCACAAATCCAGTGTGAGCTAAAAATATGGTCAATGGTATGAAAATCGTGTTTCATTTGATTTGGAAAGTTTCACTAAAATCAAAGCTAAAGGCAGTGAACAGTGGAGACAGCACACGTCGTTCCTGAACAATCACTCTCAAGGTGCCCTCAGAATGGCTCAGTAATTAACTGCTTCAGCAATAAAAGCCCAAAGACAACATCAGACGACTATGACTGAACTGGGAATCTCCCTGGTGTGGCTGTGAGCAACCAAGTGAATGAAAAGTAGGGCAGTGTTTAGAAGAGCAAGTGTGCTCAGAGGATTTGTTTGAAACAAAACAAACAAACAAACAAAAAAAACTCACACACGCAAACAAGGGCGAGCATCTGACCTCTCCTCTGCATCAACTTTCAGTATTTAACAAAGCAAGATGAATAAAAGCACTTACCTCCAGCTATACTGAGGAACAAGCCCAAACAGCAGAGAGTGACTAATGGGATGACAGAAAAGTGATCTCTTACCCTCTGTGCTGAGACCAGGGCTGGAGGTGAACTGGGCCACATCCACGATTTTGACAGCAAACTGCTGCCCCGTCTCTCTGTTGATGCATCTCCTCACCACACTGAAGGGACCCCTGAAGAACACATGGAGAAAAAAGGGAACACGTGGCTTGTTAACAAAAATCCATTAAGCGAACAAAAACTGGCACATGGTGGCAGCAGAAATAAGCTTCGTATTTCAAACACTGCTGCAATGAGCAGTGTCACTTTTCAGCGTGCACGGCAGGGCTGTCGCCACATCACATTTTCGATTCCCGACTATGTAACACACTTAAAACTTAGGTGGAAGTTGTGGTCCTAAGCTTGTGTTTGGCTACAAAGAAAAGGGGACTGTGGGCTGTCAACCTACATGCAGCCACTTGTGTACAGTCTTTGGAAAAGTAGCACCATTCTGCAGCCTGACAACCAGATATTATGCATGTCTCTAATGGAGATTTATTAAAAAGCTGAGTTTGTCAGAAAACAGAATAACAGTGGGGCTTGCAACAAAAAGCATGCATGAGAAGCAGAGAGAATGGCTGCAGTGGACAAACAGTTTCACTTTATCTACAAGGAACTTCCTTTACAAATACAGCTCCTCTTCGTCTGAGGCTGAGCTAAAGATGCCACATACATATGGCTCTCCAGAGCACAGTGATGCACCTGCAGGCTACCAACAAACATCCAGAGCTGGCACTCTGTGCTGAAGTAAACCTTGTTTTGGATTCCAGCAACTCTAGAGGGCAATGTCTGCTCTGTAGATACTAAATACTTACTTTATGCTGTGCCCAGGAGACAAAGGTAGCTTTTTTAAGTGAGTGCAGAAAACTGCAGTTGTTGTTACTGTGCAACTGAAAACACGGGATGTGAAACCAAAACCAGCAAAGTGAAGAGCTGAATACTCCAGAGAGGGGGGGCTTCAGAGTCATGATGAATCTCTGTGTTAATTACCGTGAGTGACCACATTATATACAAACAGTCATTTGATGCATGATTAATTTAAAACTTTTCATGCCAGCTGCATTAAGGGGAAAGAAGGCTCCATTAAGCCCATGCCTCTATTGTGTCACATCAATTTTCTGCTAGTGAACTGTTACAAAATTATGTGATGACAAGCTCAAAGACTTAACAAAGGATGGGGTTTTTTTGTTTTTAAAACACAAAAGAAATAAAATAGTGTTGAAATAGTAACCCCAGGGGAGTGTACTGAGTGCAGCAGAATATCAGTACATGCAATTAAGCCACAGCTGGACTATGGCTCTCATCGCTGAGGTCCACACCATGAATCATCCCTCCTGCAGAGCGTGTGCATCATCCGATTCAGTCACTGGGATAAACACAGGTCTACCACTGATGGTTCAGATTTAACAAGCCAGCAGGTCAGGGTTACAGTGCACTACAGCAGCAGGACACCGGCTAAATACAGCGCCTGGCTGCAGGTGCACTCACAGCGCCTGGGTAATAGGTTTGAAGTGACCCGGACACTGAAGAATAATGTGTATCGATGTGTGATTAAAAAGCGAACGTGTTGACAGCATAAGGTTTAGCAGCGGAGAGTGGAGGCAGATTCAAACACATGAAGCAATGAGTAAGAATGTATAAGAATAGACATGGTGGAGCATAATCCCATCCACGTTCTTTCTGTCTGATTACCCCTGAAAACTGTCCCCAGATGCACCAAGTTTAACAGGAGCACACAGTCGAGGTCCACTGACTGCTGTTAGTAAGGTGGTATTTAAAGGAGATGGAGGATGAGAAGTAATGAACTGGACTTTTAGACTGTGATGTAATCATATGTGTATGTACGTATAACCACACAGAGAGTGAGAAGCAGCATGAATTATGCTGATCTTCCATCAGGTTTTGCAGCCAAATGATGGAGGTGAGTGTTCTGCGCACACCTCCTTTATTAGTGGAGGTATGCAAATATATTTCTTCTCCTATCTGATGAGAATTGGGATTTAAAAAACAAAAAACTACCAACTGTGATTCCTTCTACATGCAAATTGTCCCCTTTTGTCTTCACTGTGGAACTAAATCAGAATAAAACATGTTTTGACTCAAAACTTTTTTTCCCTCTCTCGTTTAGAAGAATTTCTGCAGCTGGTAAATAGTCTAAATCTGGCATTTCTCATTAAAAGCAAAAAATAAATAAACATACGAACATCATCAAATGACTGTTGTTTTCCTTACAATAAATCTTTGTAGGTATATAGAGTGGATTTTAAGTATCATTGGACCTCTCCTTCAAGGTCAGTAGATTGATATGAATCTCAAAGTGATAATACTATACAGAGCTATTTAAAACTATGTTACTTGAGTAAATATTTGACATGCATGAAAATTTACAAAATACTAAATGATTTCCTTGAAAGTGAATCCTGCCCAGAGAGTGAGCTGCCTTCACGGAGCTCTCAGATGTCTTCTTGTTTCAGTTGCATCTAAGGTTGCAGGATATCCCCTGTAATGTAGGAATAGGCCTGATTTTGTCATATTAAATAACTGAGATTGCAATACTGAGTATAATAACTATGATCAACAATGCTGTCATAATGAATCAGCCATACCGAACGCCATTTTTCTTAAAACCTGCTTGAATATTAATACCCAACTTTAGAATAGAGATTTTAAAAAGTTGTCATCTTCCATCTGTTGCCTTGGTTACAATACCCCCAACTCAAGCTACTTTGAAAGCACATGTAAAGACGATCCACATATTAAAAAAAAAAAAAAAAAACTATAAGTAAACAAAAAACAAAACATGGCTTGAGAGCCAGTCTGAAGTTGACTGGATAAAAATGACAGCTCACTGCTGAGCACCACTGCATGTTTTTGTGGCTTTTGATCTTTTCCACACTGTCCTGTGGGTGAACTGGGAAATGCAATAGTCAGCTGGGTTCACCAGAAGAGCAGCTTTTAACTAGCGACACTGCTACCCTCCAGTATGACTCTCACTACCTGCAGCAGCCTTCTGTGAATTACACATCCCACAGCAAATTGCACTCAGCACAGCCTCAGCAGTAATGTGAAAACTCCCATTTCACAGCTAAACAACACGCTGTCTCTGCAGCAGGCACCACCGGGGCGGCTGGCTAAGGTCTGAACGCAAGCGGTGCTGCTCCAGTTTTTCTGTCTGTGTGTATGTGTTTGTGTGTGTTCACACAAGTGGGTGAAGAAGAGTGTGAGTCTCTGTGCACAAACACAGACTGGCTGAACAGATGGTGATCAAGCTAAAGCAGCTTAGCGTCAGAAGGGTGAGGTAGGACGGCACGGCGCCCAAACACACAGACACACACACACACTCTTCCATTTCTGTGCACGCAAGCGGTGTAAACATAGATCAAACTGAGACTGAAATAAACACCAGGAGCAGTGTTGCTGAATAAACCGCCGCTTTGACCTGAATGATTGTACAATGTTTATATGCTCGGTGCACGCATTCAACAGAAACACACACACACACACACACACACACACACACACACACACCACCAGGTTTAGTGAACAGAAACATTCCTCAGTTTCTTTTTCCCTTCAACATCCCATGATAGTCATTTATTTTATAGGGAGCTTCTAAATGCAATTAAGCAAGACACATGAGGTGCGAGGTGGTAAATTCCACATTCACTTGTTAAAATCCATGTGTTTGCCCATCACTATATTCACTTATCTGCTGATGACTGATAGTTTTAATTAGAAAGATGCACCATTTGTGATTAGCCTGTTCGCCCTAAAGAAGCAAAGTGTCAGTCTAATTATTTAATATAAAAACTGTTCACTGCTTTCCTAACTGTCAGCGTACAGGGTGTACTGAAAGAGAGGACAGAATGACACATAAGATGATGGCTTTCTTCCAGCTTTTTTCTAAAGCTTTTTGGACTGAAAGGAACTGACTGGCTCTGTGGGGAAATCTACCTTTCCAACTAAAAGCTAACAACAGCTCGCAAACAATGAATCCCTCCATTTCTGGAAGTTTGGCACACTGCATTTGAGTTTCAACTTTGTTGGACCAGGTGCACCAAGTCCAAAAAAAAAAAAAGACAATTCATTAGTAATGCAGCTGGGATCTCCTCGTCTGCCTTATTGTCCCCCCGCGCCACAGTCCAGTCACTTCACCTCTGCCCCACCCGCCTCTGCAAGCAGCGCCTCAAATGTCAAGACTCGCTCAAGGCTGCGCTCTACACAGCCACGAACAAGAGGCCCCAGAGGAGCCGGGACAAAAACAAGCGAGAACACGGGAGGAGGAGGTGAGATGGGACGTCATGTGATTTAAAAAAAAAAAGAAAAAGAAAAAGAAAGAAAGAAAAAAAAAAAGCTCACTTGAGGAAATATAAAAATAACATGAACTGGGAAAAACATCCCAAGAGGACCAGGAAAACACAAGGAAGTGACCCTGATCTTCAGCCATCACGTTCTAATCATTTCATCTCTTTCATCAACTCCAGCTGTTTGTGTCATGCCCTGCTTTGCTCAAATATACACTTCATCAGAAGCAAGCAGAGCTCAAAAACAGTGCAGGAGCATCTTCATGTTTTATCACAACTAAGCTGCAGACAGTTTTGTCAAATGCAATTCACTCTGAGAATTCATTTAATATCATCACTTCACAATTACAGCTGAAATTAGCTGTACATTCAACCATTAGTCAGCTGACAGAAAATTAAACAGCAATTAGGGATTGACGTTTAAAGACTTGAACATTTTCAGTGATTGGCTTCAGCCTTTCAGCCGTGTACTTGCTTTGGGTTTAAAATTGAGACTCATGATAGGACGAATCTGAACGTTACCCAGAAGTGCCACAGCAGGAGACGTAATGTACTTGCTCTTAGCATGTTAGCTCTGGAGGTCTATTTAATTATAAGCAGCAGCTTGTATCCTCCACTGGTGTCTATAAATGATGCATTCAGGTGCAGGGCTCACGATCCAGTTGGCAAAAGTCACTACTTTTTACTTTAAAGCTACTGTTCCCTTTCTGCCAATCCTGACACGTGTGCAATGTGACGATGCTCCATTTCCATGTGCCTCCACACCATGTTCACAGTAGGTGACTGTGGGACAGCTGCCATTCTAATAACTATGTGACTACATGACCATCAGGCCCTCACTCTACCCCATGTTTATGTCGCAGGTTCACTTTGGTGGAACAGCTGATATCTCTGAAGTGTGAAATTCACCTTTGAATGACTTAACTACTCTCATGTGTACTACTACTGGTAGATATTCATATTAAACATGAACACAGTTTCAAATAAAGAGTTCCACATATATAGACATAGCTCATCCATTTACCCAGCCATCTAGCCACTTATGTGGGTTTGGGTAGCTTAGCAGTGACGCCCAGACCGCCCTGTGCTCAGCCACTTCCTCCAGCTCTTCTGAGGGGACGCTGAGAGGATTCCAAGGATGAACTAAAGTTTAAGGTAAGTAAGGCTAATTTTGAACTGTGCATCCTGCACAGCTATTCTAAGAGAGTAAAAAAAAAAAATAAAAAAAAATAAATAAAATGAACATAGTAGGTCCACTTTAATGTTTTCATTTTATTTGTTAGCTGTTTTCCTGTTTGTGAAAAAGGTAAGAAGAGAGGCGCAATCTTGGCTTGCCGCACTTCAAAGCAGAAAGCACCCACATCAGAAATCAGACGATGGGTAGCAGGCGAAGGAAGGCAGAGAGAAAAAGGAGCATGATGGGGGTGGTGGTGGCTTTGAACTACAGACGGCTGAAGTGGCGGAACAGGGTGTCTTGGAAGAAGTCAAACTGCACATGGAGGAGACATTCTGGCTCTGAATGGGGCTCAGCTGCACGCAGTGTCAGGCATTATGGCTCTGAACAGAAGTCAGCTGCACATGGGCTATTCTGATGATTCCTGCACTTTATCCACCCTCATTGAAATAACAGGAAGAGGATGAGAGCGAAGGGGGGAGGTGGTGTCGAGACAGAAAGAAGAGAAGCATGGACAGGAAGAGGAGAGGAAAAGTGAGAGGGTGAGGATGCCACCTTTATTCATTTGTAACACAGCGTTTTCAGTAAAGTATTTACTGAAACATGCTTTACATGAAGTCCCATTAGATACCAGTACACTAGAATATATGGAGGACAGGTTCAACAAGGTCACTCAAATGTAATTACAGCAATATGTTGTTTTGGTTTTCCCTGCATTTATGATTCATCATCTCATTATCAATTAGTATTTACACACAGTGGGTTCCTCAGGGTCACAACATGTTGTTTACCCACTTATCAAATTATAGTGATGATTACTGCAGCTGAAAATGTAACTCTTACCTCTTAAAAGATGAGCAACTACGTATGCAAAGCTTTGGCAGAGCCATTTATTTTTGTTATGGGACTAAGCCAGTAAAAACAGATGCTATAAGAACCACGTTTAAAAATAAATCAATGTCATTGTGCTGACACCCAGCTCTGTATATTTATCTTGGACTCCACCAGAGTAGCACTGCATGATTCACAGTTAAAAATGATTATTGTTTATGTTATTCTGGGTCTTAATGCAGCCCCCTCAGTTCAGCTTCTGTTTACAACAAGCCTTTTAGCTTCCTTTCCCCTTTCTTTAAATCAGCTGTCTTCTGATTGGATGCCCCTCATTAAAAGGTTTGGACAGTAGGTTCACAGCTCACTGTCACACCCAAGTGTCTGGATAACCATAATAGGGACGTCGTCTGTCTCTACATACACTCAAGAGTATGAAGGAAAAAAATCTGAAACAGTGTATTTAGAACAGTGTGAAGCTTGGCTCACAGGGAATACTTGTACATACACTGACCCCAATATTTCAAACTTTGGCAATGTTTCATATAACCCTCATTTTAACTGTGTGTATGTTAGAGAATTGTAAAAAACAAAAAACCCCAGAATAGTTTAAGTTTAAAATCTAATTTGAAAACAATTAGTTTAACGTAGGATTTTTGCATTGCATTGTATTCGAACACAGGCATGACGTAATGAGTAGGTGAAATGCTTATTGGCTGAAAAAATGGCAGAACAGGAGAGGGGAGTGAGCACGAACAAAAACAACAACAAAAAAAACAAAACAGACTGAAATGGGAAAACATTTATTGTTGGTTTCACTTTACCACAAGCTGATCAGAACAATCCAAAGCTTAAAAAAAAAAAAGTTACCAGTTGTTCAACACATTTTGAACACTGCCTCCTGATGACAGTCAGCAGCTACAGATGAGGATGAGAATCACCAGCCAGACAAACACAAAAAGTTACACAGTAAAAAAGAAAACCAGGAAAACAAATTGTTCAATTGCTCATTAACACAAATATCTAAGCAGGCGATCACATGGCAGTAATTCACTGCATTTGAGCATAAGAGATCAACACGACCTGCTTCAAAGGCATAAAAATGAAGAATAAGGTTGATTTAAGTGACTTTAAACATAGCGTGGTTGTTGGTGCCAGACGGGCAGGGTTGAGTTTTCAAAAAGTGCTTAACTACTGGGGTTAGCCATCTGAAGGGTTTACAAAAAACAGACCAAAAAGGAAAATATCCAGTGAGGTGCAGTTCTCTGGGAAAATTTGCCTTTATACTGTAAAAGAAAGCTTAGCCAACAAATCCAAAGCTTATCGGGGTTAAATTCACTGTGTAAGGTTGCCCAACTGTGTTCAAATAGAGCTGTAGCACATGAGCTAAAGTGAAAGAGAAAGTGGGTTAACTAGATGCGGGGGCGAGCAAAGGGAATTGGCTCCAAACATGCGTGACCTTTAGTCCCACAGTTCACAGCCATAAGCACTTAATGACTGTACAACAGCTCTCGACCTTTAATCCCTGCACTTCAGCTGACCTCACAGGCAGCCCGGAGTCTTACTCTGCTCATACAATAACTGACTGAGTGAGAGGATGAGGGGGGAAAGCCTTGGAACAGAGAAACATTCACTGCAATCCAACTCAGGGTAACCATGGAAAATTTACTGCAGCATCAAAAAGATAGGGTGCCCTATATTGCACACCATCCATCTGCATCTTTGTGTGTGTGTTACTGTAATAAAAGGTGATTTGTACTCTGCCCCGACTTCATATAGTGCATCAATCACCCTGTGTCTTATTCTGTAAGTGTCACCAGCTTTACAACACACACAAGTTTACGGCATCACTTACACCCAACTCTAACCTGGCATGTGTGCATGTCAGTCAGGCAGGTCACTGGAAGCAGCAAAAGAGGAAGTAGCACTAAGCTGCTTTAAACTGGGCTGCTCTTCTCAGCTGGAGATGACAGTCACATTCTCTCGCGTTATTAGATTAGCCTGCCACTTCTAGCGTGTCGATTCATGTTTCAGCTGACTGATCTGTTTCCCAAAAATCAGCACAAATAATGTGAATACAGCTAAATAATCCCATCGTCAGACAAAGTAGAACCAGCCTGTGTATTCCTGCAAAGGTATAGAATCACATCCTTATTCGCACAAAAGCATGATGTGAGGAGAATGAAGAGGAACTGAAAAGCTTAGGACTGGATCTGACTTCATGTTATCAGGAGCCATAATGAAACGTCAGCCTGGGGGAAACATTAAAGAGAATCGACAGTAAATGAATGTCATTAGCATGTTTACACCTCCCACAGAGCCGCGGGAGAGGGGCAAGTCAGAGAGATAAGTGAGAGGGAGTGGCACACAAAGATGCAGGCATGTGTCTGAGAAATCCCATGTACTGTTAAAGGCCTGCCAGTGATGATGACTATAAAGTAACGCACTCAGTGGGGGGGGTTTTGGATTGGAAACTGTGACGCACGCTGTGACCTACAGCTGAGGCCTGCATGGAACAATCATATGCTGGTCATTCTGCAGGCAAATGCAAAGTAGCAGAAAACAAAACAAAAACTTTGAAAGTAATTCAAATCAGTTGTATTTATACAGCGTTGATTCACAACAGCAGTTGCCTGAAGGCATGTGAGGTAAACTTCCAAAACCCACAGACCGATGAGTAGCGCTTGGTGACAGTGGGAAGGAAAAACTGCTCAGTTGCGATTCAGTACTGACAGGTTGGACACTATGGTCTGCGTCCATACTAGAAATGATTCGCTCGTCGCATGAGGCTTTGCAGCTGATGGCCGACTGCTTGCAAACATTCCAGGCTCCAGTCGTAGAGGTAACCAAATGGATTTTCTACCCGGTCAAATCTCGGTGGTATTCTTCACTTTTGCCTGGAGGTTGAGAAAAGTTTATGTCAAGGCCCTACCCACTTCTCGTTGCCAGTCCTCATTTCACCTGCAGTGACTTGAAGTCACCTAATGTTGTTCACCTTGTATGTGCACAGTGAAAGTGGAGCTGCCGACTAAAGCTAAAGAACCACTCCGTACAGGACTTCCTGCAGTTCGTAAACTGGGTCATGTGCTGCTAACTGAAGCTCATTGACTCTGTAGAACAGACCAGGCACCACCATCTCATTACCCACAGTTCAAGACAGTGGAATTTGAGTCCAATGATGGGATGAGGAACTGATTAGCAACTACTATTGCTCCATTATCAGTTTATCTAAGAAACTGTGTGAAGTACTTTCTCCATTTCTGTGGGAAACGTGGAAATGGGAAAGCAATAATGTTTTTGCAAAGTCTGCTGTGTGACAGCCACTAATCCATTTTTGGCACTCATATCTGTCTTTCTGTTTGAACCTGGTATTCTCTTGCTTCTCTGTCAAATCCCTTTGTTGACCCTCTTTTAGGGTTCAGGATAGTTTCCATCAGATAATTCAGCATGTAAGCCCAATGGCTTTGTCTCATTAGTTCTGATTGCTTTTTTGAAAGTAAATTTTTCTTCATAAAAAATTTACGGTAATTTCAAACTTAGAAACTTGAAATTAAAAACTTATTGTAAATGACAACTCACAGCGTTGCTCCAATGCCTATCCAGGCCACAGGGACCACGGTATGAAGGATTAACCCCTTTATTGTCTGGGCTCGGCAGCAGGGATACTACTCAATATTTATACTGAACCTTTTAACAGCAATTAAATCAGCAATTATCAGTATATAGCATAGTATCATGATATTTTGCATGGTGATATTGTATCGATACAGGGATACAAAATCTAAATCATTTCATATTTTTTAAGTAAATTAAAACAGTCTGGGAATACTATAAACAAGAGGGCTCACTTTGTCTGATAGGAGGCAAAGCTTCTGCAAACAGTCGCAGTCTGACTCAGACTGACTGCAATCACTCTCAGAGAGCCTGTCAAAGGTCTGTACATAATTGCTGTGTAATTTATAAAGAGAGAACTTGCTAACATGAGGCAGCACGGTGGCACGGTGGTTAGCACTGTTGCCGCACAGCAAGAAGGTCCTGAGTTCAATTCCACCATCAGGCCGGGGTCTTTCTGTGTGGAGTTTGCATGTTCTCCCCGTGTTTGCGTGGGTTCTCTCCGGGTACTCCGGCTTCCTCCCACCGTCCAAAGACATGCAGCTTGTGGGGATAGGTTAATTGGATTAATCCAAATTGTCACTAGGTGTGAATGTGCGAGTGAATGTGAGTGTGAATGGTTGTCTGTCCCTGTGTGTTGCCCTGCGACAGACTGGCGACCTGTCCAGGGTGTACCCCGCCTTCTCGCCCTATGACAGCTGGGATAGGCTCCAGCGCCCCCCGCGACCCTGAAAAGGATAAGCGGAAGCGAATGGATGGATGGAACTTGCTAACATGTTGCCATCAGTCTGAATGAGGCTGTCAATAAGCCCAAGTCGAGGGGGCTCGACTCACTTGGCTGCTAGCTGGTTGCATTCTGGTTAAATTTCTGAAGAACAGGAAGGTTGATGAGCGCGAATGTGATGTGAATTTCTGACTGACTGGCAACATTTATGGCAGATTTTAGTGACGTGTGTGTTGGTATGCTTGACAATCTCACTTAGCAGCAAAAAAAAAAGAAAAAAGAAAAAGAAAAAAGAATTTATTTCACATGATTTGCAGTTCCATATCATGATAATATTGTATTGTGGAATGTTTGGTGATTAGGGCTCTACTTCTATCTGTTCTTTGAAGATTTGTTTTCCTGTTAGTTACCATGTTTTTACAAAAAAGGCTGGTCAACAGATAAATGAGATGAAGACTGTGTTAGCTGAAAGGCAAGATGGTCATGAGAAATTATTCTCCAAGGAATCTGATGCCAAGCTATGAGAAACCAGATTGACTGGCCATCCAATTATTCTCCCCAGTCGTTCCATCCTGGAAAACCAAAGAGTGGTCCCCCTTGATGCTGGGGGAATTGTTAAACAGCATGTAATTGACAGCTTAGCCAGTCAGATGCTTCAGCTGCCGCTAGCAAGGTTTCAGACAGCCTTCACTCAGCTGCCGCCGGGGCATTTGATCCTGATAAAAAGAAGTTATGGTAAAGCGATAAAAAAAATTGGAGCAAAAACAGCGTACATGAGACACTAATGCAGCTAAGTACAATGGGGACGTAGAACAGAGGCACTGGTGGTGTGTTGTGAGAAAACTCCTGAGTCTGCAGTTTAAGGTGAACAAAGCAGAGGCACAGCAAACATTAAAAGAAAGAAAAAAAAAAATACAAGTCTCCACCTCTCCCAAAGCAAGGGAGGTACAAAAACAAAGAGAACAAGAAAGCTGCGGAATGCAAATATCCCGAGAGAAAAAGGTATAACCTGAGGGCGGATGCAACGACAGATTATGTGTGAATAATCGGGATGGTAATGATTTCTCTTCAGTTGTTAGGGACAAGCCTCTCAAAAGCAGTGAAGAATAATTATTTACAGAATAACCACTGACCTATATCTCACACAGGCGTTAGCACATAATATTTGCCAGCTCGTGCTCTGTCTGTTATACTGTATAGGTGACTGTGGGCTTGGGGATTGGTTTAGGGAATATTAGAAACACTACAGTGCTAATGAGCAAGTTTATTTACTCGAGTCACAAAATTGTTTAAAGGAGGGTATTACATTGCACATTTTCAGACATATCCTCCACTGTAGTGCTTTACCATGAACCTTATGAAGATTAATGATCTGGCATGACTGTGCAAAAACTTGATTCTAACCTTTCAGCATATTCTAAATCAAGCAATCAGAGAGGAAATTGGATCCCTGCACCTCCTCCTCTACACTCTGTTTTTAGGCATTAGTAAATCTAGTTGGGGACAGAAGATTTTGGCCAGTCTCCAAAAAAGTTGACGTGTGATGGCAAGTCTGATACAATGGCAGAAAATCATGCAGGTACCCTTGATATTTCAAAACCAGCAACAACTGCCTACTTGGTTTATAAAAAGGAGAATGTCTGCAAAATATTTTTTACCCACTTAAAAAAAAATAAAAAATAAAAAAATCTACACAGTGTGAGAGTACTCTACATTTATAACATCTCAATTTTACCCTTACGGCCTTCAGACTGGAATTTCCAATGCGGATTAAAGCCATTATATCTATATATGCTGTATTAGACCACGAACTAGCAGAAGCAGTCCAGAAGCTCATGGATTTGCTGTAGTAAAATGCCAGTGAAGTCTGGTGGCTTTGCAGACGTCACAGATGGATGTAACGGCCTCTCTGATCACAGGGTAAACTGGTGAAAGTATTCTCATTGCACTGTACAACTGGGCCTCTTTTTAAATATGGCTAGAATTCATTTTGCTACTGACCCCATCTATGGCGCCACATTTCTTAGCTTCCCTGCTGCTCCTACTGTCTGCTCCTCCAAATTGGGGGCACCATCAACTGTAGGCAACACACTGACTATGTTAAGTACCTCATACAACCCCACTTCAAAGAATCCTCCCCACCGCCCCTCCTGCCCAGCGTGATGATTTCATTTCACTGGTGATATGATAAAGAGAAACAGAGAGAGAGCCTGATGAATGGGAGCAGAAGTCTGATGTGCCTTTAAGGCCTCTTAAGATAACTTTTCTTCAGCATTTTAAGCACTTTATGTTAAAATGACACAGATAAGCCATCTTATTGAAAGAGTTCCTTCCCCCTGTTCCCTCCTAATCTGCCTCACATCCTGAAGAAAGCATCATGATACAATAAAGAGCGTGCAGGTGGGAAG
Source organism: Haplochromis burtoni (assembly GCF_018398535.1). Classification (NCBI taxonomy): domain Eukaryota; kingdom Metazoa; phylum Chordata; class Actinopteri; order Cichliformes; family Cichlidae; genus Haplochromis; species Haplochromis burtoni. Next base: position 168,040 of record NW_024582698.1, on the reverse strand, counting down.
CCACTGCTCTAATGACTTTGCCTCTTATTTTAAGACCTTATTACCAGCTCCTCTGCCTAGTTACAGCTTAACCAAGTTAACTAAGATGGACTTTTTTTAAAATCCAAAATAAAACATGCTTAGTTCATCACCTGTGATATAAGCACACTGGTGTCCTGACTACAGTTCAATTATAGCTTTGTAAGGCACCTGTGCGGCGGCCAACTAGGGACAAATGATTTGTTTAAATTCCCTAGCTAACGACTAGCTGGCTAAAGCAATATGGTTAAATGTTCAATGTTAGCTCTAAGATGACATGGTGCCTCACTGTGATGGGAAGCTGTGGAAACAAAGACAGAGGGCAGTCATATGAAATAGCACGCTTCTGAAATGCTTTGATCTCCAACATGATGACATGCCTGCAAAGCTGACCCATGCATACCCATGCTGGTCCACACTGTCTGCACTGCCCAAAAAGTTCTAAAGAATGGTTACGCTTCTCTTTTTTTCCTGTTATGAGGCGACACTGAATTTCTCTGTGTATGTTGACAGAGGAGGGACGGTTCAAGTGTTTCTTGACATCGTATTCAGTTGACTCCCATGATGCAGCTGTAAAAATGTAGGTTGCTCTGCCTTGCACAAAATAATTATCCACCCTGATATCGCTGATGGTTTAAGCTGAATAGGATGCAGACTTCCGCTAGGCATGAGCAGCTGAGTGAGACAAGAACGCTAATGAACAGTTGTTGAAAATCAAAGCTTTGCTGAATATGTTCTGACGCACGCACCACGCACCACACACACACGCGCACGCACACACACACACGCCGCACATACACACACACAGCAACTCACAGCACAACTGCGTCTCTGATCATAGCTGGCTGTCCATGGTCTCCATGTTGGAGTAGCTACCAATAATGCAACAAGTGAGTACTGCTGTGTGCTGCCGACGATCACTTCAAGTGGATTCAGCATCACTACAAATTCAATTAAATTTTATTTCCTAGCATCCACCCAGGAGCTCCAGAGTACAGACACAGGGAAATGGCAAAGTGTGCAGAAGAACAACAGAGAGTGAGGAGTGCAGCAGTTAGAGGAAAGTGTAGCCAGATGGAGCGTGACAGGAAGGGAATGAAAAGAGGGGAAAACAGGTTAAAAAAAAAAAAAAAAAAGGAAAAGAAAGAAAGAAATCAAGAAGTTGCACCTATACATCCACATCTTCCTCTAACTGTACTCCTGCTGTCATCTCTCCCTCCTGTCTGTGTCAGAGTGGGTATGTAAGGAAGTAGAGCTGGGCAGCTTATTTAGCCTCCCATGAGGACTAGGCAGAAGCCTGGACATGCCAGCACTTGAATGCTCACTCACAGTCCCCACACACACACACACACACACACACACACACACACACACACACAGGTGACAGGCTTTCCTGAAGACCCCCTCTCAGAGAGGCTAGTCAGAGGGTGTGATATACTTGTGTGCTCGATGTACTCATGCAGTGCCAGGAGTAGTAGCAGGCCACTGGGCTTAGATAAATTGCATTTGAGGTAAGAGGCCAAGGAACATTCCCCACAACAATGACGTAATATTTCAGTGTGTTTTCTGATGTGTGATGCAATGATAGTTGGTGAATGTACGGGGCTTTGCTGTAGAAAAAGGTACAAGTGAATGCAGCCTGGACTCGATCATGTTTATTCTAGCAGTGCTCCGTATCAGTTATGAATATTCCTGATATCAGGGAGCTGTATTTTGTTAATTCTCCAGGTGCTGGATCCATTTCTACAACTCCCATCTGATTTCCATCTTTCTTTCATAAAAGGACATGTGTATTTTTCAGCCCTGAAATTTGTATGTGGGGAAAAATGTACTCTAAGTGCCAATAATCTAGAAAATATTCATATGTAAACATTAGCATATTTAATAAACTGATGACAAAGTTATTAAACAACAATCAGCTGACTCTTCATAGTGTCAGCAATTTTAGTACAATATTTTTTGCCCCTTTGGGAAACTGAAAAATAAAATAAAATACTGCAATTCAGACAGATCATTATAAGAACTATAAACATGATTAGGAACTGACACTTTTGCAGATTACTGGTTATTGTAATGCATTGTCAGGAAGCCAAAAACAATTGTCGTTTATTCTAAACCCTTTATTTATTAGTGTGTCATCATGGTGATGCAGGTGTGGAAAGTATGGTGTACACTACGGTGCAGGTTAACTACATCTGGAGAGAACCTTTTATATCTGGGTATGATTCCAGCCACTGGCTGATGGATGAAAACGGAAACTGTAGTTTGGTGTGCAATGATATAAACAATTACTATTTTCCAGACAACTTTTGCACATTTACTGGTTTAAAACACTAATCACAAATTCTAGTTAGGGTTATTACCAGATAATGTACGTACAACTAACGTACAAATACAAAAATGGCTCAGAGCTGTTTGAGCTCACAGACCAAATGACATCCAGGTCCTCTCAAAATGTAACCTTGATTCACGTCTTCCTCAGATTTTTGGTTTGAAAGTGCAAAGAAAAGATGCAAGTGAGAGAAACACTGACAAGGAGAATAATAACAGGAAGAGCTGCCAAATCAAACCAAAGTGCTCCCGAGTTGTATCAACAAATGACAAGACTACATTATACGGAGAACTGCGCACAGGCACAGGGGGCAGAGATGAAAACAAACCCAACTTGTGCGAGAGAGACCATTGGGTTTTATTCTTGGCAAAAAAGAAAAATATCAGAGGAACAAAATACTGCAAGTCTAAATCTTTTTCCCCAAGAGCAGCCGTTGTGCTTCAGCATCTACTTGATTCATCTGCTCCTTTACAACTCTCACTTACATGCCAACCCAGCCATTTCATTAAGACTCCTTTGCACTCTTGTTAATTCACTTGGTAGTCATTCTAATGCTCTCTACTTTGATTTTGCAGTATCAGCTGCAGCTACAGTTTGACGTCAAAGGCTTCTGTATGGCTGGGATCATTTACACAACCGTTTTCATGAGAGAAATGTATTTAAGGACAGTAAGTACATTTTAAGGTGTAATATATTTCATTTGCTCTGTTTTGGATTCTGCGAGTGTCTGCCTAAAGCTGCTTCAAAGTTCAGAGCAGAAAACAAGGCCCTGCTGAGAGTGCCAAAGAGTTTTATTTACAGTGGTTACGAGAGTTCAGGCTGCCACTGTGATGCACAGCTAATGCAAAATGCTAAGTCTGATTTGCTTCCTGTGCACAGTGTCAGTCAGCATGCTACTGCACCGATCATCAGAGCAGCATGAGAGCAACTTTTCAGCCAGTGATGTCATTGTCATCGCTGGTTGCCAATGAGAGTTCATCCTCTTTAATCCCCAGGTCCCTGGGTGGATTGAGATGGAGGAGTTTATGAAAGCTCTCAGCTCTGATGTGTTAATGTGGGATCACAGAGAAAATGACAGATCGAATGAACGGAAACGGGAAGGGATGTAAACATTAGAATTCTTACTGAGTCGTCACAAAGACACACCCAGATGCAGGAGAGGAAAACGGCTCCTTCGCCATTACATCTTCGGGTTCTCTGATTTTCTGCCTGTAATTTCAAAGGTGACTTGGGGAAGTCGCGGTCCTAAATGTAGAGCAGGTTTATACTCCAGCTAGGGCTGCCACAAACGATTATTTTGATAGTCGACTAGTCACCGATTATTTTTGCGTTTAGTCGACTAATCAGATCATGCATCCACTGGACGTAAAATGTACAGCTTATTGCACCAGCATGCATCTGCTCTTATATAACTATCATTAGTTTACAGCTTTAAGTGTTTAAGGTGCTAACTAAAAATAAAGACAAGATGATAGTTTATTAAATTTTAATGAAATTTGCAGATTGTTTCATTGGAGTTTAATAAACTCAGCCGTCTGCTCCTTGCTATCTAAAATATAACAGGACCGGAGTATATTCTCAAGCATCTCACTTCTGATAATCAGTTGTCTGCTTGACGTTTATTCAGCTGTGTAAAAACTGTAACTTTAATCTCAGCCAAACCGATTTACTCAGGAACAAATAAAATACTGAAAAAAGCCAAACAATAACATTTTTAAGTTATCTAAGTGACTCATATATGTTTAACCTGAGTAGCGAAAGACGGCTGTGGGTTCGTAAACGATTTGTTGGGAGTCCGGTGTTCTCGCCGGCTCTAGTGAGCCTTGAATCCCGGCTACCTATCGAGCTGGTGGGTAACAGACGTCTCAGAAAACGTTGGAGCACTTTTGAAAATATGTGGTGTCTTGATAAACCGAGCAGATATTTGAGGTTTACACAGCTACATTCTCGCCTGAAAATATGTTAAACGTTTATTTTGTGACCCAGAAAGAATAATAAGAGTAATATTAAAACTAACTAGCTAACTATGAATTCTGGGATAGGTTGGGCCACGAAGGACACACCCGACCCATCCTTCAAATCTGGGGAAATGAAGAGCGCATTTGTCGGAGTCTTCGAATTTGGACAGTCTTCGTCATGTCGCTGTAACGTAATCAGCCTACAAATGCGGGCACAGTAGGATGCGGTACCTGAATTTGGACACAGCTACGACACCAGACACAGCTTCTTCTTCTTCGGGGTTAACGGCAGCTGGCATCCTTGTACATGCAGTGCTGCCATCTTCTGTTTCAGTCCATTATTACACTCTTAAATCCTACTACTTATTCCCGCATCTTTTGGAATCTTACAAAGCTTCAAACGACGCTTTGACTATTAAATTAGTCGTCAACAATTTTGATAGTCGACGTAATCTGACTAGTCGACTAAGCGTGGCAGCCCTAACTCCAGCTTTGGGTTTTCCACTTGTATTTTCATCTTTCCCCTTTTCCCCTTTTCAGCCAGTGGAAGACTTGAGCAACAGCTTTGACTTAGCTGCTAATAACTTGCAAATACCCAGGAGAAACAGGAGAGTGGAGATGGAGCTGGAGAGAAAAGAAAGTAAAATTGAGGTGGAAAATGTCAGCACCCTGCTTTGGTCCCCTTTTGTGTTCACTGAGATTCAAACTCCCAAGTATCCGGCCCTTTAACCGACCCAACTACGCTCCAAAACCAAAGGAGCTCTGTGGAAAAAGAACCACAGCATTTCCTCCTGTGGTTCTGAGCCAAAGCTTTTCTTTTCTGCTTTCCTTCTGGCTGAGGCTGTGCTGGCCTGTGGAAGAAGGCCAAAGCAGCAACAAATCTACACAATTAGGAAGAAACGGGAACACATGCTGGGAGGCCCATCAAAAACAAAATGTATTCTAAATGAGGATGTGTGTGCACGCACTGCACACATTACCTGCTCCCTGACCCAGAGAAAAAAGCACAGGGAGGACAGAAATACAGGATCTAAGGATGAGAGAGCAAATGAAAGAGCAAAAGGGGTGAGGGGAGGTGGAGGAGAAGGATTATTCACGACAGGACGTCCGACTATGGTCACCTATCACAGATTTATCTTAAGCCTGCCTTGTCAACCAATACTTGCAATCCCCTGCTCTACCACAGGTAGATCTGCACGATGATGGCCAAAATGATGATCAAAATGATTTTGATCACAAGTATTCATTAAAAAATTTTTTATTGGATCTCTTAAAAGAAAAATATTTGGCTCCATTCATTGTATCTGTATGACTGATGTAAACTCGTAGCTGTGAGACCCCTCTCCATTTCCCTTGTGAGGTTTTGCAAACAACACAGACTTTTCACTGTGGAACAATAATTGCAAAAGGGGATAACATCTTTTGGCCAGTTTATTGACCATTTTCCCTGAAGCCTTTATTGCTCACTGTGTTTACTGGACACATATTTGTCCAAATGAATGAAATGTGATCTTTGTGAGACTGATGGAAATATTGATGAGCTGTATCGGTTTGCTTTCATGGATGTCTGAGCTGATGTAGCCAATCATTTCTTCTCCGTTAGCGTCACTTGTCCTAAATCCAAAGTCTTTCCAAACAAAGGACGATGAGCTGCTTTTTAGGAACAAACTCTTAACCAACATCAAAACAAAATTCTAATTTTGTTGCATATGTGTCTTTTAATGTAGCGTTACTTGTCCTCATTCATCCAGGAAACTTCAAGCTCCACAGTGCACAGAACAGCTAATGACTGGCTCATGCAGGCACGTCATTGGCTTGCATTTCATTGTGAAGAAAACGGGAAAACAAAAACAAAACATGGGAACAAATATCCCTGTTCAATCTCTTTCTGTTGTGCGTATGTGTTTTGGACATTTATGAAGAAGAAAGAAAGAAGTGACAGGTCTGAGTCCTGCAGTTCAAGGCCTTTCCTGCCTCATCCTCCCACGCAGCTGTGGATGAATGAGCGAGCAGCAGTTGCCAGGTGGTTGAACAGAAAAGGACCTCACTTATATTCCCATCCCTTTTCAGTGATTTCTGATCCTGAGCTCAGATCCCCACTAACTGATCCGACAAGACGAGCGATTCAGTCAATCACCGTTGATTTATTCAGCCTGAATTAAAAGCAAGTTCAGTCTGAATTAATTTGCATAACTTAAACTGATCTTTGCATTTCTTTGACTTTTTAATCAGACAGACTGTTCTTCAAATTTTGCCATCTGATGCCTTATATCAGCACCACTCTGCACTCGTTTATTAACACAGTTCTGCCTAATGTATTCTGACTGCTGCATTCTTACAGTGTGGATTTGAGCTGCAAACATTTAAAAACATTTCATGTTACAGAAAAAGACAACATTCCTTTAATTATATGCCCTCATTACACAGGGTGGGCCATTTATATGGATACACCGTAATAAAATGGGAATGGTTGGTGATATTAAAGTCCTGTTTGTGGCACATTAGTATATGTGAGGGGGCAAACTCCTCAAGATGGGTGGGGGCCATGGTGGCCATTTAGAAGTCGGCCATCTTGGATACAACTTTTGTTTTTTCAATAGGAAGAGGGCCATGTGACACATCAAACTTACTGGTAATGTCACAAGAAAAACAATGGTGTGCTTGGTTTCAACGTAACGTTATTCTTTCATGAGTTATTTACAAGTTTCTCTTTGTTCACAGCCATTGACATGTCGAAGAGGTTAATAGAAAAGAAAAGTGTTATATAAGAGTTATATAATTTGCCATTTTTGCCAGTTTTGAAAATTCATTATTTTTCACAATGTCAAAGTGTTGTTGCATTTTCAGGATTGGTTTTGCCATCGTAGTTGTCGTGTTTTCTACATTATGGCTTTCAATTTGTTGATGCTTTATTTATTTAGGCTTTGTTGCATAGTTTCCCAAACTGCCTTTGTGTTTTCTGTTTTAGTCTATTCCCCAAAAACCTGTTTGTTTGTTTGTTTGTTTTTTAGTCAGGTTTAAAAAAAAAAAAAAATACAAAATACAAAATATGCCATCTGCATCATAATTTCTGAAGTGACTTTTTCTGAAATGTTGCCAAAAACACACATTTTAATGTAGTTACTTTTTCAGTTGGGCTGTATTTTCAGCTACATGGTTGCTTTCTAAACCAGAACACTTTATTGATCCCTGAGGAACCTATGTGGTCACAGCTGTGTACAAAAAGACAGTAAGAACAGTAACTAACTAAACTAAATTCAATCATACAATATATTACAAAGTCACAAAATAGCTCTAATGAATATAAATCGGTCTAATTATAAGCATTCCAGCATATTACACTAATTCAGTATACATGGTTGACATTCAAGTGCCCCTTTTATCAAACTGACTTGGTTATTTTCTCTGTACAGGATGTGATATTAACTATTGCGGTGTGTATTTGTACATTAGAAGGTTCAGCTCCATCCCCACAGTGTGTAAAATGTGCGTTTTCACATCAGGGCCATCATGCTTAAACTTGTGTTTGCAGTTTGAAACGTCCCCATGATACCTTTGTATCCAGCTCCATTTGATCTGGTCAAGCATAGCCTGCAGCAACTGCTGACGAAACTGCAGTGATATATAGCTCGTGCCCTCTATTGCACACAGTACTGTGAGAGTGCAAACTCACATTCTGTTAAATGAACAGGAGTAAATGACGCCTCAGAAAAAAACACAACCCAAAAAACCCCACAAGGATGTGAGAATATTAACAATAGCAGAAGAGTGAGCGGACGTCAAAAGAAAAAAAAAAAGTGAAGGGGACATGGCGAGGACACAAGAGGCAGGGAAACAGAAGAAACCAAAAAGAATAAGAAAACAAACTAAAACAAGACAGGAGAAAGAAAATCCTCCTGTACAAATTCCCTGTGTGTTTTGGGTCGAGAGCCAAGTGTGAGATTTGCTGCCGGATGCTGTCTCGAGGCTGCCCTCAGACAGAGAGAGAGGGAGGGAGGCACTCTCTGGATTAACTGGCTGATTTGTTGCCTAACTTTGAGTAAGTACCTAATCAGTAGAGTGAGAAGGGCCCATTCTTTATAGTATATTGGAAGTAGTTCATGCTAGATGATCACAAAATCAAAGCATCAAGCTGAAAAGAGAAGGTAGGGTTGCCACGTTTTATGTGGATTTCTACATTTTACACACATGAAGAACCAATGACTGTAGAAAACATGGACGACGTGACAGCACCTCTTCCCATTGTGCAAAAATAAAGCCAAAATATCCCGCTTGTGGAGGCTGCCATCTTGCATTTTTGGAGCCAGAAGCTGTGTCCCAAAACGTCGGCTGCATCCTCTGGAGGCCGCATTTGAAGGCCGATTAAGTCACAGCAAGGCGACGAAGGCTGTCCAAATTCGTCGACTCCTTCAAATGCGGCCGACAAATGCATCCTTCATTTCCCCGAATTTGAAGGATGGTGTCACTACCCGATCCATACCGGAAACCCGATCGGTACCCCGCATGCGCGAAAGGTGTCTACTTCCGGTCGAAGCATTTTACGAGTTACAGGTCAGAGTATCTGTTAAGATGTTAAGAATAACAAGTATCTCTTAAAATGTTTCCGATAATGAAACATTTAGACATGTAGACAAAAACAAAAAAATAAAAAGATAGACTCCCGATCCTTACTGCGCATGTGCAAAGTCGGACCGTACAAATCGGGTCTACCCGATCTGTAATACGCATTTCCAGGGGTTTTCTTCTTCTTCTGTTTGTTTAATGGCAGTTTACTCCCCAGTGTACGAGGATACCGCCACCTGCTGACTGAGCGAATGAACCCTATTGTAAACTGAATTAGCGTCATTACAAACGTGTGTTAAATTTGATTTAGTGATAGTCGAGTGTGTTTATGCTTGTCTGTGTGGAGAGGATTGTTGGAATAGTGATGATGATGTCCGCTATCACTGTCAATTGCCAGTAAACACTTCATCTGGCTGCTGAATCTTCACGTGACATATTACAAAATCTGTATTATTAACTCTGTCATTAGGCACCATTCTTCTTATTTTACAGCGCTGTTGTTCAATCGGGGGACGCTCTCTGTTGAGGAGAAAAGCAAAAATTTGTTGCGGATACGGATTATCCATTTTTTAAATGTCCCGGTAGTCAAAAAGGAGGCAGAGCTGTTGAGAAATGCTAAGAGCTAACTGGGCACCAACCATGTCATTCAAATATAATGGTCGTGTCCAAATTCATGGGCTGCATCCTCCTGAGGCCGCATTTGTAGACAGATTACGTCACAGCGACGCGCCGAAGGCTGTCCAAATTCGTAGACTCCTCCGAATGTAGCCGACAAACGCGTCCTCCTTTTCCCCGAATTTGAAGGATGGGTCGGATGTGTCCTTCGTGGCCTACCATATCCCAGAATTCATAGAGCCGCCCAGCCAAACTCCAGTTTCCAGCAATGGCGGCCGCTACTAAGTTTTAAAATTACTCATACTAATCTTTCTGGGTCACAAAATAAACTTAACATATTTTCAGGCGAGAAAGTAGCTGTGTAAACATCAAATATCTGCTCGGTTTATCAAGACATCGCATATTTGCAAAAGTGCTTCGACGTTTTCAGAGGCGTCTGCTACCCACCAGCTCGACAGCTAGCCGGGAGCTCGAGGGTTACTGATGCGGCCGAGAACGGCACAACTCCCGGCACATCATTTTCAGATCACCGCGGACTTTCGCTGCTCGGGTTAAACGTAATATATAATTCACTTAGACAACCTACAAATGTTATTGTTGGGCTTTTTTCAGTGTTTTGTTTGTTCATGAGTAAATCGGTTTGGCTGAAATTAAAGTTATTAGATTAGATTAGATAAAATAAACCTTTATTAATCCCCCGGGTGGGTTCCTCCTTGGTTTTCACACAGCTGAATAAACGTTAAACTGAAAACTGATTAAACAGAAGTGTGAGACGGTCGAGAATTTACGACAGTCTCCTGTTATATTTTAGATAGCAAGGAGCAGACGGCCGAGTTTATTAAACTCCACCGACACAGCAGTGACGCAGACGTGAAGGCTAGACCGTCCCATTTCACAGCCTCGCACTTCCGGCCTTCTCGGTCTTCAAAGGACCCGGCCCACGTAGACCGCGAAGGCTGGGTCCTCCGAAGGATGCAGCCGACGTTTTGGACACAGCTGTAGTCTGCGCAGTAGTGACTTGAGGTGGAGGGACTGCATCACGCTCCCGCCCACACACCCACTGGACATGACCGCAAACACGTCCCCTTACACTTTTTACGTAGCCCGGCTGCGCCATTTTTTGCTGATGGGTTTACTGCGACCGGCGACTCGTTAAGTTAAGGTAAATACAACCACGTCACTGTTATGAAAAAGACGCACAGCTTATCATCTTATAGTTCTACAACATCTAAAATCACTCTGTTGTTAATTCGTTTGCTAGATTAGCCGCTAGCATACGCAATGTGTTGGGGGCTTGTTGCTAGCTAGTTAGCGATGCTACATACCTGTTACTCTAATAGTCTGTGTTATTGAATGATTCACTTACTGTTATTGAATGTTATTGAATGACCCACAGTAAGTGGGTGGACTGTGGTCCTAACACTTCACACCTATCACACCCCTTTGCCAAGTCTCCTAAGCTTTTCAAGCAGAGGCTTCTGTTGATCAGGAGAGCAAGTTAAGCTCATTCTTTCCAGTTTCCAGTCACTACTATTTTAGCAATCAACATGCACAAGGTACCAAACTCCATATTTATTATTAATTATTTATTCTTGCTGTTAGTCGTTTTGTTTTGTTTTTTTAAAACCTCAATTCCATTTTGATTCATTATTTACTTTGTTATAGGTTATAGGTACTACAAAACCACCAAAACAGGTTTATGAAGAGAATTACACACCTTTTCACTAGCAGCTCCTCCAGTGGTTTTATGTGGACCTATTCACAACTGCAAAAGCTCATTTGATTTCAGAGTTTTCCTCTGTGGGGGGGAAAACTCCACAGAGGAGTTTCTTTATCTTCAATGGCTTACAAGCCGTTAAAGACACCATAGCAAGGATTATGACAAATATTAAAGCAGACATGTGTCCTACTGGCAGCATTTCGGGTGAGAAACAACAGAACTTAAGAGAACTTAAAGGTGAAACCTGACTTTGTTATAAATTATAAATAAATAAAAGAGAACCAAAGAGCTACACATTTCCATGAGGTGAAAATTACTGAAAATCTCCAGATGTCCCCAGAAAAAAAAAATTAAAAAAAGAAAGAAAAAAAAAAAATCCCAACCACTGCCTGTTGTCATGATCTTCTTGTGCATGTGTTGCATCATTAATGGGGAGGATGCACCATTAGTCCTATACCATCATCCCCACTGGTAAATCATTGATGAGCTTCAAGGCCATTGTGAGATCAGAAGGGGCCCATTAAGAAAGCATTAAAGGGCAAGCTCCTCAGGTCAGGAACATGTTTATGATCACATCCTGCAGCATCCACAGAAGGCTTCACAGCCCCACAAGCATATGTCTGTGGTTTGTTTGTGCCCACACAGCCAGGTTCCCTGAACAAACTCTTCCTTCTCATAATGTGCTGCACACTGACACAACTGTACTTACATGGGCTCTCCCTGAAAATATGCACAAACACAATCTGAAAGAGAGTTTCCTGCCTCGGGGTGTTTTGGTTCTACTTGTAGCGCAGTGATGGATTCCAGGTCAGAGAGGGGACCGGAACAGGTATTTACACGATAGCATAACATGATGTAACCTTTTAACCAGGATCTACATCCATCACAGGTACAGAATCTGAGAGCTGCCCACAACAACAACAGCATGGAGCTTCTTACTATCTGTGGTTTGGAGATCTCTCTCTCTCTCAGACGTACACAGTCCAAAAAAGGTTTGGGGTGACACACAAAAATCCATCAGGTGTTATAAAATTCTATGAGAAAATGCTCATTTCAGATGATACTTTGAAACATCAAGTGCACCTTGTAAATTTTTGTAATTTAGGTATCAGACATGAGGAATATCAAGGGTATGCTCATTTGCTAATGATTTCCCACTCACAATGAGCATACCGATTCATTTTTTTAAGCCATCTGCAAATAAGACTTCATGAAATGACAGATTGTTTTCCCTCCCCAAGCTTCAAAGGGGGGGAGGGGCGGTAGTTTCACTCGAAACAGGAACAGAGTGGAGGAAAAGAGAGAGAAAGAGAGCCAGGGACAACGTCACATTAGAAAGGTATAGTAATCATCCACAACTATTTTCAGTTGCAGATGATAAAGGATTCAGAAAGTTTATTCATGCAGGCCCATATGACAGAGAATATGCATCTTCTTTTTGTTTTGCATATTTTAATTTATA
>NW_024582698.1:140668-142451 GCF_018398535.1 Haplochromis burtoni | reverse complement strand
GTCAAAATGGGAGATGCCCCCAAGGGTGGTGGAGAATGACCGAGCTAAGATCCTGTGGGACTTCCAGATACAGACGGACAAAATGGTGGTGGTACTTTTAATAGTACTTTTGAATTGCTAACTTGTTAGCCCTCGAACCGAATGCAACACTGTTTCACACTCATGGATGTTTAAGACCTCTGGTTGCATCCTTGTACATAGGAATGGGATATAAATTGTAAACTCCTCTAGTCTTTTCACATTTTACTGGACCAAATATTCCAATGTAATTATTATTCAAAAAAAAAAAATCCCTTGATGCTGATGACATATTCCACCAAAGTTTTAGTGAAATGGTTTTGAGCTCAAGATTTCAGAAATTATTCTTGTGTGGCAGCCTGGAGTGGAAAAACACAAGAAATATCATTAGTGAAATATTTACCCTCTTTAGTAGAACAAATTGGAAAACTCTCAGCTGACGAAGAGGCATCTTAATTACAGGAAGCAGAGGAATTTATGGTTAAGTGTTCTTTATCCAGACAGCACTGGCACAAACAAACCAGAGGCATGAGATAAATCCAGATCTAAAATAAATTCTGTCTTCACCGTGGCCTCATTTGTTTGACTAATTAAAACTAAATCAGAATATCAGCACTATAACGGGGTCTTTAAATTCTTAAATAGTAAGTGCTATTTAAGAATTTAAAGACCCCGTTACAGCAAAGAACTAAAACTAATCTTATTTTTTAAATCAATTGCTGATCCAACGTCATTAACAAAGTGCTGTGAAATCTTAGACAGAAGGCCTGATTATCTTCTTTGTGTTTTTCATTTGATTTAATTTGGGAGCATTCCCAGTGCAGAATAGTTTTGCATCAAAAGCAGAGCAGGGAAAAAGTAAATTATGCCAATAATAAACAGCTCAAGAGGGCTATAAAGCTGTCATAGTCTAATCACAATGAAGAGTGAGTTAATAAAACAAAAAAATCCAACACTTTCTCCAACTTTATTTTTCATGATGCAGGGCTTCTGTGGTCACTGCTCGATCAGGTTAATATTTAGGGTGGTGCTGCACATGGCACTAAAACAGCATTAAAACAGTGGACAGCTGCCCGGCCTTGTATGCAGAGCAGAAATACATTCTAAAGGTTTTATTACACTAAGCCAGACCCAGGAGCCTGGAGCTCCTCTACTGGGAACCCAACCACAGCCATCAGCCTGCTGCTCAGATGCACTCAAGTGACCACAAGGTCCTCAGAAATAAGGAGTGGAAACTCTGACACCCTCCCCCATGCCGAGCCCAACTCCAAAACATGGCTCCCACTGCAGAGTGTCGGCACGGAGCGATCGATGAAATCAATCGAACTTTTGATTAACACTGCGGTGCATTTAAATGATGAAAGGGGGAGTGAAGTGCAACAGAAAAGCTGCTGAATTTCGACTGACAAAACAACCTATGAATTTGTCTTTTCGCTGATTAAAGGTTCAATCTTATTTCTCCAAACTATTAATCAGGATCAAGACAGATAGGGTTGAGCGCGAAGAGAGAAAACAGCGTCCGTGTGCACTTTGAGTCCTCTCTGAAGTGAATCTGCACAGCGGTCAGCATATTGGCTCTGCCATATCCTCTGCAGTCTATAAAAATTAATGGCCCCACTGATCTAAAACTGGGCACGCAAAAAAAACCCAAAAACAAAACCCAAGCAAGCATACAATTCAGTGTGTTTATATAAATCAAGAGACATGTAAATGAGCACACGTGCACCATTAATCCTCCTCCCACACATAAACAAACATTTCACAG
>NW_024582698.1:60552-140524 GCF_018398535.1 Haplochromis burtoni | reverse complement strand
GTCTCGCAGTCCTGTCTTTCAGGGCTCACATGAGTCAGGGGAAGGAGATTTCCTCCCTGTCTCCTCAAATTTCACACACACTTCATTTGTAAGCCTCCTTACATAACACTGCTCCCAAACTTCCCCTGAGCTGCCAGAGATTGCTGTGTCTGTGCACAAATGTGTGTGCACGTGTGTGCACGTGTGTGTGTGTGTGTGTGTGTGTGTGTGTGTGAGATTCACTGGGCCATGAGGATCATTTCACTGGTCAGTAATCACTGTTCTATGTGACTGCCGATGTCCTGAACCTAATTTAGTGCACTGCCTAAAAGAGAAAGCAAGGAGACGTGTTAGGGCCGAACGAGAACAAAGCAACAAGAATGAAAGGTGGCAAAAGATAAACATGCATACTGTGGCCTCACATTGTAGAGGCAGAGTAAAGGAAGGGTTGAGCAAATTAGGAAAGGAACAAAGGATGGAGAAAAGAGGAGCAAAAGGGAAGAAGAAAAGGTGGATGAGGTAACTAATGAAACTAATGAAAAGAAAGCACTGGATGTTAAAGAAGCACCGAGGAATCATTATGTTTCATCGCAGTCAATGCTGAAAACTGAAAAACCGTTGAAGGAAGAGGGACAGAGATGTATGGTAATCTAGAGCAGACATGATAACACAAACAAGCTCATCTTGGGGAAAATTGATCTCATCATTCTGTGCTGTGAATAACAGGAAGAGCGCTCTCTGAACCGGGAAAGCGCAGCAATGCAAACAGATGTCACACTATACGCTATTCTACACCGATGTTTACGTGCAAGTCAAAACTGGTGATGTTTTTTCTATAGGTTCCTGTTCACACACCGTCTGAGCCACAATGGGAAAGATAAATAAATAAATAATCACATATATGACACTGTCACTCCCCATCTGTGCCTATATGATATCAAAGAAAATTGATGGTTGTGTATTTGTTAGTACTGAAGACTATTTGCAGCTGCAGCACTTAAAAAGAAAGAAAAAAAAAAAAGAGAGAGATGCAGTACGTAGGTTTTGTTTTAGCCCAACAGTGGGAAAGACGTTCCAATACATTGCCTGAACATCTTTATAAGCCAATATCGGCCCACTGGTACACAGGAGGAGTCAAGAAATTCGAGAAATCTTTTAAATTAAGTGGGGGTTTTTTGTTTTATAATAAAGAATTAAAAACAAAAGTGTTGGTTAACACTTTTGCCTCATAACAAGAAGCCCTGCATAGATTTCCTCTGGTTACGCTACAACAATGCGAAGACATGCAAATAGAGTAAACTGGTTATTTTAAATTGACAGTAGGTATAAATGGATGTCTGTCTCTGTGTGTTAGGCCTGCTAGAGTGTGTTGATATAGCAATATAGTCAGTATCTTATTAGCTCAGTTGCAATTATTCATTTGTACAAAGAAATGGTAAGCATAGAGCGCAGTGTTATAATTTTATTTATTAGTGCTTAAGGTATACAGTGGGGCAAAAAAGTATTTAGTCAGCCACCGATTGTGCAAGTTCCCCCACTTAAAATGATGACAGAGGTCAGTAATTTGCACCAGAGGTACACTTCAACTGTGAGAGACAGAATGTGAAAAAAAAATCCATGAATCCACATGGTAGGATTTGTAAAGAATTTATTCGTAAATCAGGGTGGAAAATAAGTATTTGGTCACCTCAAACAAGGAAAATCTCTGGCTCTCACAGACCTGTAACGTCTTCTGTAAGAAGCTTTTCTGTCCCCCACTCGTTACCTGTATGAATGGCACCTGTTTGAACTCATCATCTGTATAAAAGACACCTGTCCACAGCCTCAAACAGTCAGACTCCAAACTCCGCCATGGCCAAGACCAAAGAGCTTTCGAAGGACACCAGGAAAAGTATTGTAGACCTGCACCAGACTGGGAAGAGTGAATCTACAATAGGCAAGCAGCTTGGTGTGAAAAAATCAACTGTGGGAGCAATCATCAGAAAATGGAAGACATACAAGACCACTGATAATCTCCCTCGATCTGGGGCTCCACGCAAGATCTCATCCCGTGGGGTCAAAATGATCATGAGAACGGTGAGCAAAGATCCCAGAACCACACGGGGGGACCTGGTGAATGACCTGCAGAGAGCTGGGACCAAAGTAACAAAGGTCACCATCAGTAACACACTACAACGGCAGGGAATCAAATCCCGCAGTGCCAGACGTGTTCCGCTGCTGAAGCCAGTGCATGTCCAGGCCCGTCTGAAGTTTGCCAGAGAGCACATGGATGATACAGCAGAGGATTGGGAGAATGTCATGTGGTCAGATGAAACCAAAGTAGAACTTTTTGGTATAAACTCAACTGTCGTGTTTGGAGGAAGAAGAATACGAGTTGCATCCCAAGAACACCATACCTACTGTGAAGCATGGGGGTGGAAACATCATGCTATGGGGCTGTTTTTCTGCCAAGGGGACAGGACGACTGATCCGTGTTAAGGACAGAATGAATGGGGCCATGTATCGTGAGATTTTGAGCCAAAACCTCCTTCCATCAGTGAGAACTTTGAAGATGAAACGAGGCTGGGTCTTCCAACATGACAATGATCCAAAACACACCGCCCGGGCAACAAAGGAGTGGCTCCGTAAGAAGCATTTGAAAGTCCTGGAGTGGCCTAGCCAGTCTCCAGACCTCAACCCCATAGAAAATCTGTGGCGGGAGTTGAAAGTCCGTGTTGCTCGGCGACAGCCCCAAAACATCACTGCTCTCGAGAAGATCTGCATGGAGGAATGGGCCAAAATACCAGCTACTGTGTGTGCAAACCTGGTAAAGACCTATAGTAAACGTTTGACCTCTGTTATTGCCAACAAAGGTTATGTTACAAAGTATTGAGTTGTATTTTTGTTATTGACCAAATACTTATTTTCCACCCTGATTTACGAATAAATTCTTTACAAATCCTACCATGTGGATTCATGGATTTTTTTTTCACATTCTGTCTCTCACAGTTGAAGTGTACCTCTGGTGCAAATTACTGACCTCTGTCATCATTTTAAGTGGGGGAACTTGCACATCAGTGGCTGACTAAATACTTTTTTGCCCCACTGTATTAGCTAACACTTTCAGCAAGCTATTAGTACAAGTTTTAAAAAAAAAAAAGGAAAAACCTTGGACTATAATTTTAAAATCATTTTTAACACAGAACCACATATTAGCTAATAAATCTTAGTCACCTGTAATTACAGTTAGCCATGGAACACAGTCACTCAGCTACATTTTAGCCTGTAATGCAATTGTTGTCTCAACTGTTCCATAATTTTAAATTAAATTATTTTTCCTTGCTCTAATTGCTTAAGTTCTAAGCCAGCATAAACACCACTGATTTGTCATAAACTGTAACCGGCCTATAATAAGTCACATTTTCATACGTGTTGGTATGTGCAAACACCAAACCACAACACATCTGGAAAAATGGTTGGACGTCTGATCAAGTTCCCATTAAACCACATCCTCTGACCTCGTTTCCCCTTGCATTACTGTGAACCACATAAATGTTGCAGTCCTAACTATAAAAGCCTGTTTGTTCATTCAAATATTCTCAATGCGAGTCAGTATATGAGAATAGAAGAGATGTGGTACTACAACTGACTCACTTAAGCTTTAATACAAGAGTCCGAAACCTACACTGGGCAATAACCTAAATAATGGCTTCAGTATATCATGAAAATGAAGGTTCTGACTACATTTCCAGCACTGGCTTGAGTCATCCACAATATCATTATACTCAGAACAGCATCAGCCTTTCCTGAGCACAGTTTTCTGCCAACTCTACAAGTTCTCCAGGACTAAGCAGGCCTGCCACAGGCTGTGAAAACCACTGCGCTAGTTTGTTCCAAGTTCTCAGACAGACCTGAAAGTAGCCATTCTGTTCTTTCTTAACAAAACGTTTAGTAGTCTTCAAGGTGAACAACAAGGGAAAAAAGAAAAGCAGTCAAAGTAAAATTACACGAAAAGAGGTAAGAGAATGTCTTTTGAGGACCAGTAACTTAAAAAGAAATGCAGTTTAACCCTGAAGATCAATCAACCCTTTTACATCTGCAGTGCTTGCCTATATCCAACAGCTTCCTCTGTGGTCTGCTTCCTTATCAGGGGACAAGTGAAAGGTCACAAATGGTCAGCACCTACCATCTCATCAAAACACCAGCGCTGCACCACTGGACTGAGTGCAACACAGTGACCTTGTTTTGCATCTTTACGGTATTCCCTCTTAACTCCACCTTCTTGTACACTCTCTTATCATGCCGTTTTCATTCTGCTCAGTGTTAAATCTTCTTCCTGACATACAACCTGACCTCAACATGTACATTTCACACATTTCTATGCTCTCCTCCCACAGTCAAAGGCAGAGCCACACGGCACAGGGACATATCTGATTTCTTGTGCAAGTGGGCATTGATCTACATGCCAGTGATGCTTCTCCAGAGCCCGGGCCCAATCAGCACTCCACACAGAATACACAAAATCTATGTAACACGGTCAATTGTCTGAGAGCGCAGTCCGAGAGAAAATGGGTGCGTGTCTGTGTGTGTATTCAGAGGTGAGGAACTCGACACTCAGCAGAAAGCTATGAGCAATGCCTTTCTCTGGACCACAATAAGTTCCTGTGTGCTTGTAAAGGCCATCTCTGATCCTTAGTGCATTGTGGTTACAGCCCCGTCTCAACGAACAAGCTTCTCTGCACTATAAACAGACCGAAGTGCCTCGGCCTCTGACCACCCTAGCAGGACCTATGAGTGAAAAGAAAAGTTCTGACCTTTACCGTTGTTCTTGTTTCACCATCTGTGGGAGTGTGAAAGCTTCAGTACAACCCAAAGCCCACGCACTCCTTCAAGCTATGGCAGGGTCAAAGGATTAGATGGTGATGACAAGAGAAGCTGCTCAGCGTTGATGATGAAACTGTAACGAGGTTCAGTTTCTCATCAGTTACTCCCACTGTGTTATAGACAGGCAGACTGACAGACAGATGCAGTTGGTGCTGCTCACATTAAACATGTCAGTGCGTTCACAACTAATCCTAACGCTTCAGACTGCTCTAAACATCGTTTCTGTCGGTATGATGTCAGCAAAAAGGGTAATGTAAATAAGCATTATTTTTTACTGCTACTCATACAAAGCCCCCCTGGTGGATTTCACAAAAAATAAAAATATTGGAAATAAAAATAGCAGGTTTCCTCTGAAGCTTATATATTTAATAGAAAACATTACAGAAACATGATATGACATAAATCGAGAAAATAAATGCATTCATCCATGTAGCCATCCAGAGGGCCTCAGTAAGAGAAATGATCAACAGTTCAATGGCCGTTCTGGCTGAGCTCCAGGGACACTGAAGATGGGCGAAACTTCCATAATCAACATTACTGCAGCGCTACAACATCATGGACAGAAAATTCTCCTCCTTAAAAGACACAAAATTCCTGTCTGAAGTGTGCAAAACAGCACCTAATTGACAGGTTTTCAGCAAGGAATGGAACAACATTTAAATATTTAATTAATTTAGAAACAGGCTGCAACATGGAAAGTGCAAAAATTGAAGGGGTGTAAATACTTTGCTAATGCATTGCATTTCTTTGCTTTTATTATTTCATTTCTTCACATTTTAAATATGCCTGACTTTCAAATGTTCTGTTTTATACCAATGTGTTCATTTCTAAAGGTTTATAAATTTAAAATTTTTATACTTTTGCTTAAAATCCTTGTGGATGGTCGAGGAACATTTTAATTTTTCTCTGATTTTTATCAGTCTGTGGTGACATCATTTCTTTGGCACTTCCTACCTTGGACAGTCCACTTTGCGTTCTGCAGTTCTGGCAAAAGCTCCATTTGTTACTGGCTGCCAGTGCAAGCCTGCCATCTGCCTTTTCTTTGTTTTTCTAAAGCGTTTCCTGCTAAATGTCACCGCTCGTCTCTCACCGCTCATTTGAAATGAATAATTATCAGCGGCTTTGTCTCCCGTTTTCACTGCCTGCACAGACGTATGGTCAGACATTACCGTGGATTCCTCCCACTTGAAGCTGCAATTTATTACTGTGGATGGAGCTTTTGTTTCCGTTTGTCATTAATCAAAAATGCTGCTCCATAACAGCAGCAGGGCTCAATAAGTGCTCTGAGGGTTTTCAGAAAATAGCTTAATAACAGTAGCAATGCTGTTTAGAAAATTATACCGTTCAGGCACACACCACCACAACAAGCCTAAACTAATTTGTGCAACTGTGACCATTACAGGCCAGATTTAAAAGGATGACCAGAAAGATGTGTATATCAACATTTCTGGGCATCTCTCATCTTTATTTATGTTTTGCAATTAAAGCAGAGGTATCCTAATTTTCAAATATTTATCAAAAAGCAGAATTTTGAGGAATTTGGCAAGTAACAGTGCAGTTCTACACACTACTGTGACCTGGTGATGCTGCTCTCCAACTGATGCCATTAAAAGGTGCCTGGAAGGTTTGCCAATACTAAACATGATGTGCTCTTGTATTGTATTTTCTATATATTCATTTGACTTTTTTTTTTTTAAATATACTATATACTAGTGCAACGTGCACGCTTTTTTTTTGCCCTGTTCAAACCCATTTTAATACACTTTACATCAGTTTGAGTACAATTATTTTTAATTATATCAATACATTAGCATGTGTAGCATTTATTTCATCATTTAGCAAATTTAAATGTTTAGTAATAAACAGCAAGTGAAATGAAGAAAGGCCTATTTGGGTGGACAAATAATATTTCCCTAAAAAAGTACATAAGAAACTGGGACTGTCGTGGAGGCCCGCACCAATGAGCTGAACCCACTTCTGTTCAATATTAATTTTACTTCTTCATAAGCACTTTGATGTGGACACAACAGCCCCTTTTCTAGATGGATTACAACTTTGCAGCCAGAAAAATGAGTAGAAAGCCTGTAAGCAATCTTTCTAATATGTATAACATTAAGACATTCCCAGGCATTTTCACAATTTTAGGAGAACTGGACAGAGTAAAAAGTTGTCCTTTTCTCACCTGTAGCACACAGCCTGCCAGTCAGTTTCTGACTCAGTCTGACTACTGGAAATACTAGCTTTTATTCAGGTACACTCTTGATTCAGGTTATGTGATGGTGGATAGAGAGTGCAGGACACAGAACACATGACGCCCACCTGTTTGCAGCAAATTCAGCAGAAAAGGGTGCAGTACATGACTTTTTTTACTCTGCAAGCTTGCTAAAGGCAGAAAGTGTCAATGCTGGAGATCTCATGGGTTATTTTAATTTTTCTTAAATTAAATACAAGTGCAATGATGTTTTAAAGATTGACACACAACTGCTACCTAATTAAAAAGGAAAAAATAACACAGAGTGTCTTTATAAATGACGTTAGGGCTGGAAAGTGCTTTCAAAAAAAAGTTTCTGGAACCTTATTGGAGCAAGGATCATCATCATTTTATGTTTTAATTATGGTGGCGATTACCAAAGACTGTTGCCAACATGCCCATCCAAAATAGCTAACAATTCACATTGAGGTCTGGTGACTGAATGCTCGTATGTAGGGATGGGTATCGTTTAGAGATGGCACGATACCACTTTTTTATGTCCGATACCGATACGTTCATAAATTTGGATATCTGCCGATACCGATATGAATCCGATATAGTGTTTTTTAATCAACAAAACTGTTTTTTAAAATATCTTGCTGCATTTTGCAAGTCTGCAAGTTCATACTCAAGTTTAAAACAACAACTACACTAAAGCTATTCTGTTATACCTGTATACAAAAAAAATATTTCATAGTTCAGCAATACTGATCAATCTAATAAACTTAGACCTACACCATCCTCCCTATTCTGGTATTTTAAAGAGTACTTAGCGTAAATATTAAGCAACCTAACTAATAGGGTTCCAACTCCCAGCAACAACAAAAATAAATAAATAAAAAATAGGGAACCACCCCTCACGCGCCACCTCATGATGCTTAATCGACGTAATCAACCATTAATTTGATGCAGTGTGAAAAAAAATGCACAGAAATCAATTATTTTTCAAGAAATATTAAATAGATTCAACATCTTTCTTCAACAAAATTGCAGACTGCACAGATGGTACCTTCCCAAAGGAAAAGTACTATAGCTTACTAGGGTATATATATTAGACTTAATAGTCACTATATACAGTAATTGACTTCTATTCATTTTACATCAAATTAAAACTTTGGGTGTCAGATAATTATTTATTAAAAGCTCGACATTTTAAATGAGAATAAGAAAGAAAAGTATGTCTTTGTGCCCCCTTTTCCCTGTTAATGCCCTATCGGCCCCCCTGGCTAAACTTTGCTAGATCCGCCCCTGCACAGTTACCAGCCGTCAGCTACGTAGAAAACGATCCTGGTGTAGAAAGTAATATTAAATAAATTGTAACAACAGCTTATCAAGCTTAAACGTGCTGCTGTTGTTCAGCCGCTGGTTTCCTCTTTCTGGCGCAAAGTGGACCAAAAACAAACAAGAGAGACTCGCGACAGAAAAGCCGATCAGCTGATCATTAGCAGTTTCACGATTGAAGTAGCAGCCGGAGAGCGAGAGGCAGTCGCTCGTTAAGCTTAACGCAGGAATGCTTTACAAAGATTCAGAGATGGACTTACACACTTGCTTTACTTCTCTCGGGGATAACTTTGTCGGAGATGAAATGCCAGGTTGCTAGCGAAGCTCCAAATGCTATCCAGACCACCGACAGGTCCCGCATGCCACAGCCGCTCTATCACGTGATGCATACTGCTCCGACGTGCTAACGTTCTGAGGTGAGTTACGGCGTATGTGAGGTGCTTTCGTGATATTTAATGGATCGGATTACATTTTTTATTTTTCTCCGATATCCGATCCAGTAATTTAGGTCAGTATCGGACCGATACCGATACGTAATATCGGATCGGTCCATCTCTAGTTATGTTTAGGTTTTATCATAGCTGTGCGAAATCGGTACTTTTGAAACGGTGCCGGTGCTTAAACGGTGCTCAAACCGGTGCTTAAAGAATGGAGAACACAAAATTGGTCCAAAAACCTCTCATGTTCAGCTGTTTTTTTGTAAAAAGATAACAATGTTAGCCTTTTCTGCAGCTATGGGGCATATATGGTATCACTCTTGGCTGGAAGCAGTGCTTAAACAATGGAAAAAACACAAACTTTGTCCAAAAACCTCTCATGTTTAACTGTTTTCCACTTTTTCTTTGGTCATTTTAGCCTTTTTGGCCAGGGTGAAGGGAGTATCTGCCATCAAACAAGAAGACAGCCGCATGTAGCTATGATGATGTTTGCTAGTTCACCTTACATGCATTAATGTAATAACGTGGTTAGCCTACTCAACGTAAATTACACACGAACAACATTAAGCTACTCACGCAGAGAAGAACGGCTGCTGCTGCATCATCATCCTCATCATTTCTGCTACACTGGCAGGGCTAGGGGCCAGGACTCTCCTCTTCGGGTTTTTGGGGGATGTTGCTAACTCCGGGTCCGATAACAGGCACCACACCCGCAGTAGATGTGCTCGGTGTGAGGTCTCGCAGCAAGCTATCAAATACGGCGCATTTCTCGGCTTTTAAAAAAAACGCTATGCGTCGCCAGGTGTTTCATCGGATTTGAGGTGTTACCTCCTTTGACAGTATCACAGTATCAGCTTAAAGCACTTGTTGCAGGCTGCTGAGTTTGCATATTTTGCTGTGAAGTACAGCCAGACTTTTGACCGCTTCGCCTTGGGCATTTTTAATCTGTAGCTCTGCTCTAAAAGAACGTACGTACCTGGCCCGCCTACTATCCTCGGAAACGTAAAATGATTGGCTAGAATCAAGTGTATCACAGCTCAGGAAAAAAAAGCACCGAAATGTGCGCTGCTTTTCGGTCTGGTTACTACCGTTTATGTCAGAACCGGTGCCATCATGGCACCGGATACCAGTACCCATCCCTACTCGTATGTATGACTCCTTAATTATTTGGATGCCTTTAAATGTTTAGGTGAAATTTTCATGCTACGGAGGTTTGCCTCTTGGTGTATAGCTTGTTGCAGCTCCTCAGCCATGTCCAGGGGGACTCACCATGTGCTTATTACTCTTAATCCAAAGCTAAAGCTAAGATTAGCCCACATATATGAACATACACCCCCTCAAATACACACAGACCACATACGCCTTGCATAACGCAGGGTGACACAAACTTACACTCACATGATTACACATGCACACAAACCCAAGCACTCTGCTTCTTCTCTCTGGCTACTTTAGTGAAAGAGAGCAGTTTACACCCTGTGGTGTCGACGCTCAGCTGGGACAATAGTGCCGAGTCTTTCACATACATACTTCACACAGCCAAGTGACCACATAAAGACAAATATTAATACTAAGAGTTGGTCAATTTTCTTCTCACAGTCCACCGCACAGACTTTATCCACGCAAAATCAAAATGCATGTAGGTCTGCAGTAAGCCAGCAGTTTCTACATGTATAATCAGAGCTGTTCAAAAATACCCAACAGGGTGGAAAAACAAAAACACTGATGACATTTGCCCCCCATTTTGTTTGTTTGTTTGTTTGTTTGTTTTTAGCAAGAACTAAACATATTTGAACAAGGTGGGGTGCCAAGCTTCAGCTAAAGCCAGTCTAGCCTGGTTAGTCTGGCTAACTGTATTTATCAATTCAGAGCTGGTTTAACTTTCCAGCTCCTAAAGTTGCTGCTTGGCAATCACCAAACAGTAATGTGTGTCCCAGAGCAACAATTGCCCTTCAGTGCGATTAAGAGGTATTAACATGCCATGATTAAATTAAGTGTTTTATGCTGGTTAAGTCGCCTGACAACAGAAACACTAAATAGGGAAACAACATAATGAATGCAGTGATTTTTCCTCTTTATTTTCAAATGAACAGGCCATTATTCAGTTAGTGCAGTGGCTGCTGTACTTCTTAAAATTACTCAGTTAATTGAGTCACTAATCAAGAAAAATGCACCTCGTTCTCTGGCTGCAGCTCATCAAACCTGAGGATTTGCTGCCTTAATTTTCCTCTGTGTTACGCAACTGTGGCTAAAACATTTTGGTTGGACTCTGGGTAATTCTGTTTGACATTTTTTGAAAAACTCCTGAAGTTTAATGGCTAAACATGAAGTAGTGCTGATGAGCAAGTGGAAGAGGGGAACGAACAGATGTTTAAAGAGACTATTTAGGCCAGTTTTTGCCAGAATGGAGCACATGATCTCAGAATCCTGAAGGCGGGCCTTGTTAAAGTTAATGCGAGCTAATGAACTTACATTTCCCTCCATAAGGTGACTGAGTCTGATTGCAACAAATAAAGAAGGAAGCTGAGTCTAACCCAACTCACACCAAGCTGCTAGATCAGCAAAGGACCCTTTAATTCAAACCCATATTTCCAAAGCGTTAATAAAATCTCTGTGACCTGCAAGAGCACTTCCAAGTGTCACAGGTGCCCAGTGTAGAGTTAACAATATCTCCAGTGTGTTAGTGTGAGGGAGACTGTGACAGATAGATGTCAGCTCATCTGCCACAGGCCAATCCCAGACACTTAAGGAGTTTTGACAGGTGGGACAGGATGGCAGGTTGCAGGTTGCCTGAAAGTGCCAGGTGAAGTGAAGACTGCTACTGTCTGCAGCAAACATGACAACAAATCTCGGAGACGTAGGATATTTGTGCAGTTTGTGATACATGAATCACTGATTTCCTCATCAACTCCTTGCCATCCAAGCCGCTTGGTTATTATTCCTGTACTCACTGAGTTACTGCAGCATTTAAAGACAACCCCACTTTTATCTCTGGCTACACGGACATCTGCATCTTTTCCATTTTATCAACAGCAGCAGAAGACCTTCCTTTAATTTCAGCGTCTACATCATCATTGCATCATTTACTATTGCTTTTTTTTTTTTAAAAAAAGAACAGTGGGATGAGCGAGGGAAAACCAGAAAGACAGAAAAGAGATGAAAAACTGTGAATGCCCCCCCCTGCAGGTCTTTTCTTAATTTGTGTTAAGTAATGTCATGCAGTGAAACTGTATGAATGTGCAAATGTGAGGATGTGAGAACGTTTTTCTCAACAGTATTTCAATGTGCATAATTTCACAGAACCTTGAAGGTCACAGTCTACACAGAAGCGTGGGCCTTCCTGCAAGTTTAGGGCCTAAGGCGTCAACTGTTTTATGCAGAAATGAGAATATAGCTGAGTGCTATTTAGATACAATTACATATATTGGCTCAATGTGTATAAACACTATCACACAGTGGGGCATGACTGGGGACAAACCCAAGCCACACACATCAGCCTGCACAAGCACACACTTCTTCCTCCTCCAGTGCTTTAGCAAACACACACACACACACATATGGCAGAAAAGGCGCTACTGAGAGATGAGCAAAAACCCTGCCTTACTGTCTGGCCAACCATATGGAGTTTGTGAGCATGTAAGTGAGAATGTGCTTATGTGTGTGTGTGTATGTGTATGCACGTGCATTTGTGTGACAGCGGACTCAGGAATGTGCGATGTTTGTTTACCAAACAGAGGGCTTGTGAAGAAGCAAAGTGTTTAAACAGCATGTGCTCCTCTCAGTTCAAATGCCAGTCCTCAGTATGTTTACCTGACACCAGCTGAGCATGTGCCAGGAACACACTCGCACAACAAGCCAGGAGCACCGCTCGGTCAGATGCTTTGGCAGAGGTGAGTTCAGAGCTTTTCAGGAAAACCATGGGGGGGAGCAGTGCCCATTGTGCCTAATTTAAATTTGCAAGCAGTTAATATTAGCTTACCAACACAGGTAATACCAGATTATATATTGGCAGCACCAGTGTGAGCACGAACTTTTATATAGTTCCGTAATTTAATGGTCCAAATCTTAAACTGCTTCTCACAAAGACAGCTGGAGATATTTGCATTTTAGTTTTTTCTGCCATTTCCCATGACAAATCACTTCAGTCACTCACTCATGCTTAGATGAGCGGTTCTCAGAAAGCTGAGTGTATCCTTAGCTCTGTCCTCCCTTCATCACAGTAATTCTCCAACTGCCTGCATGTGACGTCTGCAGGGAACATCTGGAAATGTTAGCTCCTGGGTTACACAGTCTATGAGCAGGCACTCTCCCAGTATAGCTAAACCCATCACTTTTTCTGTTGTTGCACATGTTGGGAAGAGGCAACAAAATGAAGCAGCCTACCACATGTGTGCAGTCATTCATTGCACATTGTCTATAAATAGCAGTTCCAGCTGCATCCACTTGGTGGAAGGAAAATAAAACAATTTCTGAATTGCAGGCTCAGTTTTTCTATGGGTAGTTTCAGACCAGAGATGCAAAACTGAGAACACGTTGGAGCTGGGAAATGGATCTGAAGACTTCATTCAACAGCAGCATTTCAGCTTTTTGTGGTTTTTGTTTCTTGTTTTGACTAAAACACAGCAGTCAGTTCCCTCTGTAAAGTTGCACTAAGCACAGCAAGAGCCAGTATTAGTGCTTAGCTTGGCCTGCTGTTTCCTGGAAGTTTTTTGTACTGTAGTGTTCAGCTGTTCACATTAAAGTTTGCTAAAACTGTTGTTGTCGAGGAAGAAAGAAGCACTGAAGGGGGTCGAAATCTTGGGTCCCTTCTCAAATCTGCACAGCTGGCAGCTAATGTGGATGTGACACACAATTGGACACAAACTCCCTTAATCCAGTGCTGGACAGCTGTATGTGGTAAATGGTAGATGGCCTGGTTGTTATATAGCACTGTTCTACTCTACTCGAGCACTAGTCTGCATGCCAAGTATCCTTGGGCAAGATACTAACCCCAAGTTGCTCTTCGATGCATGCATCAGAGTATGAATGTTAGGTAGGAAGCACTGAAGCTTAGCTTAGAAGAAAGTGCTTGTGTAAATGGGTGTGATTGGGTGAATGTGGCATGTTGTATAGAGCGCTTTGAGTGCTCTGGGAGATTAAAAAACGCTCTATATAAGAATCAGACCATTTACCTTCATACAAGCACTTCTTTCTACGTGCTCCACACATTCACACTGATGAATGCATCAGGAGCAACTCAGGGTTCAGTATCTTGCCAAAGGACACTTTGGCTGAAGCAGCCAGGGATTGACCTACCAACTACCTTATTGGCAGATGAACTGCTCTGCCAGAGGTGTGAATGAAGAAGCTTCTGTCTATTTAAACATGGCATATTTTTTTATGGACTGATGTACTTATGTTTGAAAAAAAGCTTCCTTTTAAGAAGGTTTGGGGCCCATAAACACAAATAGAAATAGGTGGATTTGGTCATTAAAGCCCCTTTTCCATTATAACCTACTCTGATCGCCTCGCCACGACTTGGATCGAATGGTTTTCCTCTGGTACAACCTGACGTCCATGGTTGTCATCATAGGAACACGTCCGAACATCCCACGATGTAATTAATATGCGACACAAACACTACAGAAAAGGTGGACGTCGAAGCATGATTGCTCCAGCTGCTCAGTCTGTGGCTTTTTGTCAGACTCAGGGAATACAGCATTGGGTTTTTTTAGCCATTTCCCACGTTGCCGGGTTTAAAAAAAAAAAAAAAAAAAGGCGTAATTTAAAAAAAAATAAAAATTCCTAATTCGTAAATGAGACGTTCTCATGACTTACTGAGTGATGCTACTGACCAGCCAATCGGTGGCATGCAGTCTGATGCTGTCACATATGAGTACCTACTCAGATTGCTCGGAACCCCGGGCAAGCAGGTACTAAGACTGTATCTGGTACAAGGCACTATGACCTAATGGAAAACTCTGAAAACCTTGGCAAACCAAGACGAGTTGATCCGAGTAGGTACTAATGGAAAAGGGGCTTCAGCTTTCCGGTTGCACCCCCCTGCCTTTCAATTACTACCCACTACTTCAGTGTAACCCGTTAAATAAATGGGGGGGGAACAAAACAAAAAAAAAAAAAACATGCATATGCATCCTTCACACGAACTCTGTGGACTAGAAAGAAGTATTAGAGTAAGAAGTTTCTTGGTTTGAACCCTGGCTGAGCAGCGTTTGCATGCTCACCCTGTCCCATGGTGCCAAGGTATGGCCCAATTAAACTTTACACCACTGATTAGATTTATATTATAGCAATTGTATTGTTTCATAATCTTAATCTTATAGTTATAATGGCAGTATCCCTTAAAATCCATGATGATAACACTAGCTAACACTCCTTCTCTCATCTCAGCAGGTGATTTAAAGGCAGCTGCAACACTGCTGTCCTCAACCAGAGAACAAGCTGGTGTAATCATGCCTCACGCAGGCATCCTCCTCCCCACTCCTCCTCCCATCAATGACTCATTCTTCCAGAGTTCACCTGATCTCAACTGAGTTTCTCATCACTCCCGCTCAACCAGCCCCAGCAGCAAACAACTAGGAGGTATAGTCAGAGGCCGGAAGAGAGGGCAAATATTTGAGAATGTGTGTGAATGAGAATCTCTAGCAGTCCATTTCCTCTGTAATGGTAAATGGCCTGTATTTGTATAGCGCTTTACTAGTCCCTGAGGACCCCAAAGCGCTTTACACATCCAGTCATCCACCCATTCTCACTCACACACACACACACACACACACTCTGGTGATGGCAAGCTACATTGTAGCCACAGCGACCCTGGGGCGCACTGACAGAGGCGAGGCTGCCGGAGACTGGCGCCACCGGGCCCTCTGGCCACCACCAGTAGGCAACGGGTGAAGTGTCTTGCCCAAGGACACAATGACCGAGACTGTCCAAGCCGGGGCTCGAACCGGCAACCTTCCGATTACAAGGCTAACTCATTAGCCACGATCGCCCTGTAAGCACAAACACATCCATAATGGATGGACAAAATAAACAAATAAGCAGTGATTTAACACTACAGGCGCCTCACAATGAAGAGCACACTAGTCCTGGAGAAGGTGAACACGGTCACTGAGTGTTTGTCACATTCATGCTGCTGTGCATGTGCGCCTTTAGCTGACAGATTTAGATGAGACATATTTTGGAGCATATTTCCTCACCGCACCCGCTCACAGGGCATACCCATCATGCTCCAGATGGTAGGGCAGAGAAGGCCAAAAAAATGACAGTGGTGCCGTTCTTTCCACCTTTCCAAGGAGTTATATGAGCACTTGTATGGAAGGGATGAGTAATGACAGCTCCATTTAAGCTACTGGCAGAGAAAAAGGGAACAAATAAGAGCTGAGACACTACACAAGGGCAGCAGTGGGAGTGACACAAAAGAGTCAGAGAGCCCACGGTGCGTGGAGTGCTGGTGTACGTGTGGTTCAGTACACATCACGTGGCTTTTAGGTAGGAAGAGAATAGAGCTTCCTGATAATCCATTTATCATCCTGAGTGGGACAGCCGAATCATGCCACCTACTACTCAAACTCGAGGCTGACCATCTTGAAAGGAGACAGACGAGACTGATGCAAATATGACACCAGAGTTTGGACTTTCCAGAGTAGTATTATTTTGTGGTTCAGCGATTTTTACGTATAAAGCACAAAGACAGAAAACAGGAAACATGCTGCCAGTGCACACTTGTTGGCTTTTGAGGATTTACTGATTTTGAAGTGGCATTTTACCTGTGAGCAGAGACACTGAGCAGGAAGCCAGATAAAGGGGTAACTAAGGTGCTAATTGTGCACTGTACTGTGAGATTGTGGCAGCTTGAAGTAAGACATTGTGGTTTTCCACCAGGCTCCCTTCAGCAAGTCTTGCTCTGTGCCTCTGATACCAAGTCCCCCTTGTAGTTACAATGGGGCTGGGACACTGAGCATGTGTCACCCATCTGTCAGACAATATGTCAACACAGCCATAACACCCCATGCTAAATGTGGCTGCAGCCCGTTAAGACCCTCCACATTGCTGCTCCTCCAAATATTAAAAGCCTCCTAACCTGCACATTATCACTTTACCTTCATCTCTTTCTCATCCATCTTGTTTCTTTTCATTTTCTTCCGATTTCTGTGGGTGCAGCCACATTCAGCAGCTGACTGCTAAACATCTTCCCAATATACAGCCAGCTGAATAAAACAGACACACGCTGAAATCTAAAGATGTAATATTCATTGCCTGTGCCTGACAACCACGTGTACCATAAACTGCATCTCATCTTCCACCATTATAAATATTTAAACTTAAATTTAAACTACACCACAGCCATGGGCTACAACAGGTCAACGGGTGCAGGGTGATGTCCACTGGGAAAATTAGAGTGTTTATGAACGTGCATATATAAAAGGCGTTTCCAAGTATTGGAATTCAAGGTGATTCACGAAAGCCGTATTCAACAGCATGGCGAGGAGGTAATCATTATAGATTTATACATAGTTTCTTTGATGGCACCTTTTGTCAAATGATAAATAAAACAACCATTAGAAGAACAGAGAAATCAAAACAGAAACTTATGTATTTATAAAAAGTTGTATTTGTTTTAATATGTGAAATCAAAGTGACACATCCCTAATGCAGAATGACATTCATCCATACATCCATAACATCCTTGATACTATCAATTGTATTGACCCTTTCTGTTAAAAACATAATGACATTTTGTAGAAGAAAACAATTTACCCTATAAAATGCACGTTTTGGGGATGTGGTTAAACAGAACCCAGCCATTATAAAACTTCCTCTATGAAGTAGAAATAGAACAAAAGTCCAAAGAGCAGGAGTTCTTGAATATTTATGTTCTTTGGTTTTAAGCAGTCTACTCTTCATATCTGGTTAACACAATATGAGGCCGGCGTGGATGTGTGGTTGAATAGACCCCCAATTCTCCTCTGATCTGATATGGAAATATATGTGAGAGCAGGGTGGTTTTAAAGGTACCGTCTGACAAGCAGTTCTGGCAAAGTATCCTGCCTCCTTTTTGTCTGTGCATTTCAAGTCAACTTTCATCTTCAATGTTCATCTAATCAATATCCACCATTGTTTGGGTGGCAGGGTGGCAAGAGTGTGATCAGGGTTTCTCATTCTTCCAACCACACAAGCACTTCCTCTCTCAGGTGCCCGTTATTACCATTCAGACAAAAGCATGTTAAACACAGAAACAACACAGACTAATTGAATGAAATAAATGGAGCTCATCTATTCTCATTTACACTGGGGCCACCATCAGAATGTATCAGACTGCACATGCAGCCACAGAGCACAGGCATGTGAACATGCTGCACATACAACACAAACACAGCTTGTAGCTATACAGGCGTGTGTGTGTGTGTGTGTGTGTGTGTGTGTGTGTGTGTGTGTGTGCGCGCGCGCAGTCAGGTATGAATTGGCTACAGTGTAAACAAATTAAATTGGCATTTAAGCCAGATGCTGGAACAACTGGATGCACTAAAGTAAACACAACCAGCTTCATGTGACAAGGCCCATCACTAAATCAAATATGAAGTGAAAATCGGTTGATCTGAATGGTAAATGCTAATGTTTTAACTAACGGCTATGTAGATCTTAGACACAAATTCATACTCATCCCCCAGGGCAGCAAAGCAAGGTAGCTCTGTGTGTGTTTGTCCAATTAACAGTTTTAATGTAGTAGTAACTTGTTAGAGCCTACAAGTCTTTATAGGTTTGTAAAGAATTAAGTGTCAGACTAACAGACTCCAGGATCTGACTACACATAATAGTGGCAGACCTGCAATGAGCTAGCTTTACCAGATGCTTTGAACGTTGAGTAATTTTCTGAATGAATTTCTAAACTTTTGCAGCAGTATTTGGTCTTCCATGTTTTTCCTGTGCGTACGTGAGCTTTCCCGAGGCCTGGTAGTGAGAGCAAATTCACTTTCTTTTCTTATTGTTGATTGGGGCTTTGTAGGTACACTAATCACCACCTTCTGGTGGAAGTGTTACATCCCACCTGTGAAGGTAAAAACTCTCCCAGTTTTGGTTTTTTTTGTTTGTTTGTTGTTGTTTTTAAAACATTGACTATTCAAATGATTTAAAAAGAAATTCATGGCCACTCTCCTGCTTATTAAGAAAACACATTTAAATGATAAACTTTGTCTCAACCCTTGTCAAAATACTGAATTTATGTCAATATATGCTCGCCTGGGACATTCATCTTAAATGAAACTCAAACACATATAAAAGGTGGATCTGAGTTTGTTTGATCAACAGTGATCCAACAAAGAATGAATTATCAGTTGCCAAAGGTCATTCCTACACTAAGGTGCAGCCCTGTAATTCTTTGTTTACAATTCAGCCATTTAGCAACTGCTTTTTCTGTTTCACTTTACGACAGATACATGAATCACCACTTCTATCCTGTTAAGTGTTGAGACACACAGTACATTTAAATGAATCAACACAGCACCAGCTCACTGAAGAAGAGAAATGCAAATGTTTTCCACCTCCACCTGACTTGAAAGTATAAATTTCTTCTTAATAGACCTGCCTTGCTAAATAGAGGTTAATTAAATAAACCTGTATTTTGCACACAGCCATCAGAGAGACAGTGTGAAGAACAGAAGGATCTGAGAGACAGAAAGCACATAAGGAGCAAAGTGGGCTGATATTTAACCGTAAAGTTAATGAGGAATCCTTGTTTCTAGTCATGTAGCTCTATAGAAACACTTATAGAGCATTAGCTTAATACAGCGGGGGGGGGAAACCTCATGTATAACAGCAGTATATCAGCAAGCTTTCATGTCCATCTCCATCAACCACGGGCCTGCCACTAAGAAGAGAAAGCCTTAAGGCAGGAAACAATTTGACTTCTATCCATCTAACAGAAATTGCCGTGCGCTTGACAAAGTTTTCAGCAGTTTGCTGCAACTGAGCCTGGCAAGCCTCGGGGATCCACCCTAGGTCCAGTTCTTTTTCAGTGCAAATTCATACGACCACTTATCTAAAGATGGTGTTCAATTCTGATATCACACCGAGTGTAAAATTACAGTATGTGTGCTAAAGGGCCAAATGTCCGCAGCCTTCTTAGTCTTTCAGCATGTCTGTATTTTTGTTTAATGCTGATAAAACAGTTGGAAGTATATTAGTGGATGATACAAATAAAGAGGTTTAAACAAAAATCTTACTTTTTAAATAGAGCTGGGCGATAGAACGATAACGATATGTATCGCGATATAACTTTTACTCGATAGAGAAATTAAGCTATCGCGATAGACCTCGCCGCTCTTGTCCCAAAAAAAAAAAAAAAAAAAAAAAAAAAAAAAGGTCAGCCAATCCAAATTAAGTAGCGCAGAGCCGAACCAATCACAGCCGCAGCGTCACGTCGCGTGACTTGTTACGTACAGCACAAGTGCCAAGCCGCACGTGTGTTTGTTTGGGAAGCAGCCAGCGGTAATGGAGGAAATGAGTGTGCCGACTAGAAAAATCAACCGAGCGTGACCGAAGAGAAAACAGATGATGGTTCCAACGCCGGAGAGATTGTCGAACGGAAGAGCCATAGAAGTTCCGTAGTGTGAAGGTATTTCGGCTATTTCAAGTCTGACAAAAAACAGAGTAGCGTGCACTGTAAATTGTGCCGAAAGCAAGTCTGGAAATACAATAAACTGGTGCATGCGTCACACTGCGCCACGTTATTGTTTCGGTGAAATGAATTTCTACAATACTGTTACTGTTAATTCTACTCTCTGCAGTGTTTAAATGCTTACATATACACACAGTTACTGTCCGTCCACACATACGACTCGGTTCTGCTTCTATGCCCCAGCTTTGTTTACTTTTTCCCACCGAGGCTTCTAGACTTCTGATTGGCCAACATTTCTGCACGGTTAGGAATCTAGCGCCACCTGCTGCTTTGGCATGTTCATAGCAGCGTTTTCCTTCATTTCTGCCTTTATGTGTGGACGGGATTATTTTTTAAAACGAAAACGGAAAATCTCCGTTTTCAAAAATACCCGTGTACGTGTGGACGTAGCCTCAGTCTCTGACTGGAAGCGCTAATTCGTCATTCGGCTTTTGTCAGACTAAAGTAACTGTTAAAACTGTTTGAAAAGCTCAAGCTATACAACAAGGAGAGATTGAGAATTTCCTTTTAGTTCTCAGTTTATTTGATATTGACAAAAGTTAGTCAGTTTTGTCTGTTCTTCTGTAAAACAAACTAAGATTTATTTTTAGAATTAATATTTTGTTTCTAAGTGGAATTGACAATTTAGTCTGTTTCGTTTGTTCTATTTTGAAACTTAAACGCTTTAGCGGCTGCCTTTTGTGTAGTTTGCAATATTTGCCTTTATTTATCTGAAAAAGTCTCATGTTCCTTAAGTACATCTACCCTGTTGAACTTATTATGGGAAATAAATATTTAAATAAAAACAAGCTGCTGATTATTTCACATTTTACTTGTGAGCAACGGCACATTTAAATCTTACAAATATAGTTATTTGGCTTATATCGTGATAGATATCGTTATCGCCTGAAATGAAAAAAACATATCGTGATATGAAAAAATCTCATATTGCCCAGCTCTACTTTTTAATCTATCAGCAATACTGTCAAAGTTTTATTTAGCTCATCTACAATGTTATTTTGAGTGGTCATTGATGTCAGCTACTCTCTAGAGTCTTTTGAGCCATGTTTGGACAAAGCTCTCCAACTGTGGACTGCAGATAGAGTGTAGGTTTTGTTCTTCTCTACAAGTCCACTGTGAAATAAACAGACCACTCCAAGCAGAATCTGCAATGAGCACGGACTGGCTTACTGAGGCTACAGAGCAACACAAGGTCTGCAGTCCTTCTCACAATATGAGAGGACAGAGTTGGAATCTATCAACAGAATAATGAACTGAGTGGAGAGGGAGTTGCTGATTATTACTCTGTTATTGTCATGATGTACACATATCATTCATGAATTTATTTAATAAAGCATCAATATGCCTTTGCACAAGAAGCCCCTGCCACAAATACACTTCAGTTCCACAGGAAATGTTAGCATCTACTATTCTCTCTCCAATACAATCCAAAACCTTTGCACAATCATCTCTCCCAAGCAGCCCCCCCTCCCCCACCACCACCCTACACTGCCCCCTTAAGTAATCCCCCTAATACTTGAACCTTGACAAAAATAGTTTGGCTAGTTTTGCTATAATCCTAACCAGAACCACGATATTTGAGCACATCACATGACTCTGAGCTCCTTTAATATGCATGCTAAGACACTATGAGGTACTTAAACACAGCAGCAGCACAGCTTTACATCGTGACCAGCACAGCTCTACCTCTCAGCTCTCATTATATCACAGACACAGCACACATTCCAGGTTCTTGTGATTCTTGTTATGTCTCCCAGAAAGTAAACACATAATGCAGACCTGTTATTTGTGACCTCTGTTTGTAACTGTCCTCAGCTTGTGCAATTTTTCTTTGTGTGGCAAAACACTACATCTTAGCCTGAATTATGCAACAGGTAAATTTTGTGTTTTTGTGTCATATATGAAAGAGATGAAAGTGAACACAGATGAAATCACTGCAAAGTCTCTCAACATCTGCAAACCATCTTTAGCACAGGAGGGTTCCCGCTTCGAGTGTGTAAGTCTAACCTCTCTCTTCCTACATTTTTTTTCCTCCTTCCTCCTCCACTGAACAAACAGGACCAACTGTCACTGAGAGCACATGTCAGACATTAAGCCCAGCAGTTTTTCTGATTTAGGCACAGCTCTCATTTGGCTGCTGCAAGAAACCAGTAAACACATTTTTGAGCCAGTGGCTTCTGATAGTCTGTGCTGGTTCAAAGAATGAACACCGTTTTCTGCTACTCCTACAAAAACAGCAGAAATGCCTTTTCCCTGTGTGTTACAAGGTGGGTGTTTTATTTTCCTTCAGGCTCAGCTGTAACTCGGGTGACAGTGTGTGCTTTGGCATACGGTATGGAAACTGGTTTAGACTGAGGAGGTCCCAACACTGACACGAGGGCAGCGAAAATAAACCCGAAACAAAAGAAAGGATGTGAAGGTAAAGCTCTGAAATATCACTTACTGCATCAGCAGCTTTTGGTAACTCCAAAGAATGTCATCACCTCTGTAAATGAACCTTTGTGTGTTATAACCTGCTGTTAAACCTAATTATACACACATGAAAGCTCTGTGGGAGGGTATTCGGACATGCGGGTCAGCTGAATGATATTGCATTAATAATGCATTAATGAAGCCACTTTAGCCTTGTTAGCCAACAGAAACCTGCTGTGACCGCAAACTCCTGACTTGGAGGCACATGTGCTCACACATACAAAACAGTGCACATGTTAACTGGTGGGTACGTCTTGTGTGACTGTGTGCACTGCCTGCCATGCTTCAGTGCCCTTCATCTGGGACTCAGGGCAGGTATGAGGGACAAGACAGCTGGTTGAACACTGAGGGCCCTCTCTCAACTAAACATAAATCGCTTTACAACAACTTCCTGCTAGTATAGCAGGGTTGTTGTTTTTTTAAATTTACTGTTAAATATTCATTGAAAGTCAGATCATTATTATTATTATTTGTGAATTCTTCAAATCTGGTCATGAGGTTTATGCCCATGTCCAGAGAGAGACCATGGAATATTATGGTGCTGATGCTAAAACGGTTTTCCTGACGTAAGAGTCTAAACATCTAACAGAAATTGCTGTGCACTTTACAAATTTATTTTTTGCAAAGTGGCAAAATAAATAAAAAGCTATTCTATTCAATGCAACTATTTTCTGTGCAATATGTCTGTGAGGTACAGGCGTCCCATCAAGCTAAAAAACAGTGACCAGTGTTTTCTACACTGTCTTTAATTGTGACTTAACTGTTTGATTTTCTGTGGATACTCCTACCAGACTGGAGCTGATTAGGTCGGCATGCTTACCAAGAATATTAAACCCTTTCACAATACGTAAAAACAATCCTCATCACTCCAAAAGTCAAACAATTTGCTACCAGCAATTTCCTACGGAGTTCTAGGCCAATACTGCTCAATGCTTTAAATTGTATCATTATTTTCAAATAGGATACAGAATTGGATTATATCATTTATACTGATACGTGCATCTTTTCTTAGTAAAGGTTTATGCAAGTACCTCTGTGCCTCAAACTTGTTTTCAAAGTTCTTTTGCGAGAGAGATAACGTTGCCCATCAATGAATAAGAGCTCTAACTTGACAGTTTATTGGCTTCTGGAAGCATGTTAAAAAATTGCTGTTTTCAGCATCAGACTACAACCAAAAGTTGACATTTTCACCCATCAGAAAATGGGGGTTGCTTGTTTGCTTTGTGGGACTTTTAGATTTTATTGCATTCGTTTGGGGTCAAAAATCACCCATTATAAAATACCACAAAATAACTGTCCAATCAAGGCACCAGCAAATGAACAACTTCTGTGTTCTGCCAGGTAAAATTATTTTTAAATCACTGGAGGCTGGTAGATTAAGGTCTACTTCTTCTTTGTGAGAAAAAGCTGGCTGACTGCAGTAAGAACAGTTCATTTTTCCCCACGGGAGGTAAAAGTGTCTGTTATGTGAATGGTTATTGACTTGGTGGCTCCGACTATACTTCTTTCAAACCAGCATGTTTTGGCACTTAAACAGGCTCTTCAACGCGTTCTTTTACGAGTGTGAACACAGCCTATGAATATACAACCCCAAGTCCAGTAAATGGACAGTGTTTAAAATGTAAATAAAAACAGAACAGCAAATCTCAAAACCCTTATGTTATTCACAATAGAACACAGAAAACAACAAATCCAATATTTACTATTACATGATAAATATTAGTTTGCTTTGAATCTGATGACAGCAACATCTCAAAAGTTGGCACAGGAGTAACAAAAGACTGGAACCGAGGCAAAGTGTAAAACTGTTCACAACTTTGAGACATGTTGCTGCCATCAATTTCGAATTGTACATTTTTATCAGTTCAAACATTTGATGTTTTCTATATTACATTTTTCAAAATGTAAATTAAAAACAGAACGCACAATGTCCCAGGTTTTTTGGTATTGGGGTTATAGTGATACACCCTAAGACAGCTGATCCTTCCAGAATGAAGAAAAGACACAAACTAGGAAATATGGAAACCAAGAAAAGGAGTTTACCTTAGTAATGTGTGCAAAATCTAGGCACTTACTGCACTGAAAATGATCATCCTCCTTCTTGAATACCAGTGTCTGTGATGATAAACACACGTCTTTCTACTAAGGAAATTATCCAATGTTTTGAAGCCAAGCAAATTAAATAACTGTTGACAGCAAGTTTAAATTCCCATTTTAGACCATTTCCAGGCAGAACATGCTACCATGAGAGATCGCTGTCACTTGTAAAGTGAGCCAGGAGCCAAGAGTTACAGAAACATTTGAGATCTTCAATCCAAATTTCAAGGCACGGCAGGAGGATGAGCCTGTATGAATGTTTTAGTCCTAAAAGCAACTGCTAAGGAAAGTGAAATACTCCTGCAATCTGACAACAGTGAAAGTGACCACATAAAAACAGGCCTCTCTTTCGTGTCATCTCAAGAACATGACTGATTGCTCTATTAGTAAAAAGGTCAGGTGGCACTTTTTTTTTCTCTTCCCACTATGCAAACATCTGGAAACAAGAAGTACAAAGAGGTCCCTAAAAAACAGCTTCATTTATGCTGCACTAAAGTACTGCTATGCATACATGACACCCCAGTGATGTGAAAAAACATCTGTATTTAACCTAAAATGAACCTGTGACTCCATCCATGCCTGTCAGACTGAGTGTTTAGTTTAGTTTAGGTTGTGTCTACCCTAAAAAAGCATTTTTATTTTATTTATTTTTTTAGAAACACAAGCCTGGAATGCAACACTGAAATATGCAAGATCCATTTATCTTTTCAGAGTGGGGCAACAGATAAGAATCTATCCAATCCACTTTAAAGTGGGCAGCTATTGGTGGTACTTGGTGTCCTAAGATTCAGGTCATTAGGCTGAGGGCATTTCAAATATTCATCAAATGTTGTTCACCCCCATCAGTGTTTCCTTTACTCTCAAACAGAGGAATACCACTCGAAGAAATTCTACATTTCAGTGTGAAAGCCATACCTGTGACCACAAACTAGGCATTCTCCAGGAGGCAGCCATTGTGTGACATCAAGAAATCATGTTCTTGTGAGGGTGGTTTCAACAAGATAGCAAATGTAGTTTTATTTACATAGGGCTGCACATGTAGAGCTCCTAGGATCTGCTAAGGGTGTTTTCCCCAGCTTGATGAAGACAGATAAATGTTTTAGTGGTTCAGAGCAAGATCTCTGTTAAATCATCTATGTTTAATTGTGCA
This sequence comes from Haplochromis burtoni, assembly GCF_018398535.1. Taxonomy (NCBI): domain Eukaryota; kingdom Metazoa; phylum Chordata; class Actinopteri; order Cichliformes; family Cichlidae; genus Haplochromis; species Haplochromis burtoni. The sequence goes on along the minus strand of NW_024582698.1, from coordinate 114,317 downwards.
TGCGGGAACCAGCCTTTCAGCACATATTTCCCTCCAAAACCCGACAGAGAGGCAAAGATCACATAATACAAGCTGCCTGCATATACACACAAACAGTGCAGCAGGCATAGGCCCTGGAGACAACACTATGAATGTATTCCCACAAGGCCATGGTCCCAATTCAGTCACAACCATTACTGTTGACACATTATTTAAAAATTGTCAAAATGACCTTTTTTGGTAATTTGATGTTATTCTCTACCTTTTGTTGTCCCCCAATTAAAATGGATTTATGGAAAAGGTGCTAAAGAACAGTCACAGCAAACACCCTGTGGGGGGGGGGAAGCAACTGTGGCATCACCCATTTCTCTCTGGACTATGCAACTTGAATCCTTCTAATTAAAGCCAACTAAAAGAATTAAACGCTCGAATTTCACCTGCGAAAGCTTGGCCGTAAACTCCTTGGATTGCCTTTACTGCACAGCAGCTCAGTTTTTGTCAAATTATTCTATTAATATGCTTCAAACACAGGTCTTAATGTCTCACTCAATAACTTAAACTCAATGAAGTGACACATAGCAAATAGCTGTTGTGTTGGGAAGCATGTCAACAGTAATACAAGCAATTTTTTTTTTTTTTTTACTTTGGGGGAATAATCTTTGAACTGTGAACCCAAGTGCCATTAATTCCCATTATTAGAAGGATGCCTTTTGAAATGCAATTTTTCTGACAATGTAAACAAAGCAGCGTTTGACCTACTGACTCATAGCCCATGGGCCTTGCAGTGCCATGACTGTGTTCGTTTCTTTGTCATACCCTTCTGGCCAATTCATTGATCCACACTAATACTGCCCACCGGTCATTCTCAACATTAGCTAGCAGAAGCTAGCCACAATTGTAACCACTTAATAAAACCAACCACAAGGCCGCGAACAACTCAACTCCTGTAGGGAATGGGTCTGTCCTGATCTAGGTCAGCATTGCACATGCTTAATTAACACGGGTAATGTGGGGAAAAAAAATCCACAAAACACAGCCTCTAAAATATGTAATTAAGTAATCTGGTTAGTTGGAGGAAAGTGCAAGGACAAGGGAGACTTACCAGACCTCCTTGTTATTACCATAATTCCTTCCACATGAAGCAGAAAAGGTCTCCAGTAAAACAGTGAACTAGCAGGTATTTCATTCCCTGTGGGTTACAGAGCAGTGGCACTTCACTCCATGAGGTGAATGGCACACATGCACAGGAGATGGAGCCAGGCCTTAGGGCTAAAACTCCCTGTCACCTCTTTTTAAAAAAAGGACACATAAGACCACACGACTGCAAGAATTGACAACAGGCACCAAACACACACAAACTTTAACACACACCTCCTTGGGCTGAGAGTTATAATGACATTCAGGCTTTGTACAGCACCCCCGAGTGTCCTCCTAGGCTATGAGGTATGCAAATGGAGGGTAATTTGTTTTATTCACAGTGGAGCGGATCGGCTCCACGGTGATGTATGTTCTAGAACAATATCCACTGTTGAATCCACAGCAAGGCCAAATATTCAGGACAGGAAGCCCATTGATCCATTCAGCTGGGTAATATTAGCTCCTGTTTCGGGCTTCATTAACAGAGGAGATGTCAGAGCACACACACCCTATGGTTCGCTGCATAAACTCTCAATGGCCTGTGACTGTGGCATCGGTGCTGTTAATACAGCGCAGACCACACCGTGCAGCTACAGCATGACATCATAGGCTGGATGCATTGAAATTAGCATGTTTCTGTTGTCATCAAGCATTAACTGCAGTACAGTTTAGAGCTGCAAGGATTTAAAAAAAAAACAATGGTAAACAGCCTCTTCTTTGGAGTCCATTGTTTTATGCACACTGCTGTGTTATGCCCCCTGCCATGAGAAACACAGGCACACACGGACAACTTCTTCCAAGGATGAACTCGGAAAGAGCACGGCCCGAAGGCACAGGATGTCTCTTAATGTGTGACTCAAACTAATGGACTGCCTCCGTCTACTGTGCCCCTGCCCTCGCCTGCTCCCTCACTCATCCCATCTCCAACGCAGCCTCTCTTTTCTCATCTTCCAACCCAAATTTCCTCTGCTCCTTCTCGTCTTCCAGCCCCAAACATCTCTATTTACTCCCTCCTTTGCCCCATCCTTTTGTTTTTATGCCTCAGGATGCAGTAGCACAGAAGGCGGGATCAATGTGACAGCAACAAGACAGATGTACACACAATGCACTCACGCACGCGTGGGTGACAGGCTTTTGTCCGAGGTCAGCATGCTTAAGAAAAAAAATAAAATGAAATACAAGCGTGGTACAAAATTTTCTTCAAACAATGCACGTTTTCCAGACCATCCCTAAACCTAACAAAGCACACGATCTGGGACACACACAGTGTTATCCGAGCACAATTCAGAATAGCCTATTTTTAGGCCTGAACCCACCAGTATGTGGGTCTAACCCTGCCGAAAACACACACACGAGCATCCAGGGTGTCAGGCTTTTTAAAAGTCATGCCTTTGCTGACTGCGGTGTCGTCATCTGGTTGGGTTTTCCTCCGGTCAAGCCCGTCTCTTTCAGGATGACAAGCCGCAATTGGTGCATCAGTGGAGACTTAAAAAGAAGCTGTGGCTGCAGCAGCCCTCCACACGGAGAACAGCAGGTCGGCTGATAAAAGGGCCGCTCTCTCTCCTCATGCAAACTGGAAATCACAGACTATCCGAAACACTAAGGGCTGCGCTTTGCAAAACTGGGGGCGAGTGTGTCTATGTACGGCTGACTCAAAGCCGCTTGTCTCAGATCCTGGCTCAAGATTTTTAATGATTGCATTTTTTACATGAGGACAGGAGGATTTTTTTTTCGGGGGGGGGGGAGTGAGGGAGAAATTGCTTGTGACTGTATGGGGATAAAGAGAACACACTCTGTGTTTTCAGGCTTGCCTAAACATGTAGTGCATGCGCTACAGGTCTTATCACCCCGTCACACAGCCAACCATCTATGTGACACAGCAGAAGTCCCATAACCAGTCAGCCCTGCCATGACTGACTGACTACGTCTGCCTGGGCCTGCCAAGCAACTGATTCACACGGAGCTTCTGTTTGTGCGCCCAATGAAGTGCTTCATTCAGCACCAGACGTTTGGATGACACACTCAGTTATTCAGAGCAGAAACAGTTTTTCCCCTCAGATTCCCACTACTCAACAAAACAAAGCAGCCGCTTCTCTTCTCTTACCATCCTCAGTTCCTTTATGAAGCGCTGCAATGACAAGTTGGGAAGCCCCAGGCATGCTTTTAAGTGCTGCAGCCATTAAGACAAGCGAAACTGAAAGACCATGAAGGTTAAGGACTACAGAATCCAGATTGTTAGATTGGAGGAGGAAAAGAAAGAACCGGACCATCTATTTGGTGGGTAGAGCTGGTTATTAGTAATTTCAACAGCAGCATGGAAACATTCACAGCCACACCTGCCTTCACACACTGATACCATCAATACATTCTGCTTGGTTTGCAACAGATTATAATTACAGGGATAACGGTTAATGATATACCCAGCTTTGTTACAGCCAAACAGGATTACACAAAAGTAATTACACCAAACTTTGTGAAATTCCAGCCACATTTAACAACGAAGATATTATCTTGAGAGTTTAAAGTGGTCTTATTGCTCATTTATACTGCGACTGTAACAGTCCCAGAAGATGCAACAAAAGCCTCGCAGTTTTTATTAATATAGTGTGAGCATAACGGCTCTTAAATATTGGATCCCATTCCTCAGAAGGGTAATTAGAAATACAGCTTCTCTGTGCAAAAACATTCCCAAAATGCATGCACTGCTATCATCTTACCCGTGCAGGGAATGTTACTCCCAAGTAGTCTGGATTAGACCTTCGGTCACTAACGCTCGCCAAATGTGCGGACAGCATGACTCATGGACGGTGTGTGCCCTGCCCTTTAATCTCTGCAGCAAGTTGACAAGTGCCACCAAGTCAAAGCACAGCCGCGTAGCCAAGTAGTGCGTGTATGGGCAACTGCAACACACAACCCACGCAGGCACAACGGCTCTTTAGCTTCATCTGGGAATAAGGGCGATAAAACTTGGTGTTATGAGCTCGTGCCATCATAAAGAGACAATTACATCTCCCGTGATAAGTTGTTTCGGGGGAGGCTTGCGCCTCTGTAGAACGATATAGTGCTACATAGGGCGCAAAAGTAGGATTAGGGTCTGTTTACGTTCACTTCTGATGACCAAGGACTGGCCATTAGTTCCTACACAAATATTGCCACGCTTGTTGTGGGCGCGCACGGGGACGCTTCAGGCTGCGCGTGCAGGAGCGCGTGTGCCAGATCTTCAGGAACATCAGAGGGGGGCAATCGGAAAGCCAACGAGAAAAACTGCAAAATGACAACAACAAAAAAAAGCAACAGAGCAACACTTACTTGCCGATGACCTCGCAGAGCTCGTACACATCTTCAAAGAGAATGTCGTCGTCCGCCATAGTCCGACCCCGGTTGGGGAAAAATTATCCACCCCCCACCCCCCCACCAAAAGAAATGCGTCCCAAACCTCAATTTATGTTCCTAAAAGGAGTGCTACGGGCAGACGACAGTGTCAGGAATAACTGACAAAACGCCGCTCGTGTCGCCAGCAGCAGGGTAAGTCGGGAAAGAGTTGCAAAGAAAGGTTTCCAAATCCCAGTTGTTGCCTCCTTCGTCGACCCCTGTACCCGCTTCCCCCCAAAAAATAAAAATCCCCCGCTGCGAGTGAACCGGCACAGGGAAGAGCTGCGTATTCCAGGGCTCTGCCCCGCCTTTCCCGGTATCGTGCCCCCCCCCCGTTTCAAAAAGCAAACCTCACAGGGTTGTCAAACAACATAGTAAACTACTTCACCAGCGTGACAATCCCCGTAACGACGCAGACATGGTCACCGTTTTCAGTGTTGTGCTGACAGAGGGCGAAACGAGCCGGTAAGGCAGTGTTGTGCATCAGGTTCGGGTTACAGCGCTGAACCAGGTGGGTTACGGTTATCTTCACATCCCAAACAGCTGCGGGTTTACTCTTCAGTGTTTTCGGGGGTGTGCGCGCGCATATACACAGAGTCCTCTTGTAGTGTAACGGACGACCTGGTTCAAGTCCTTGGCGTACAAAACCACGCGCGTCGCACTCCTCGTCTTTTACCTCGGCTTGACAAGACTTTGCAGCCTCTGGTTTACCTTTTATTTCTTCCCACTATCGCCCGTTTGGCCCGGACGCTCAGCTCTACAGAGCTTCCAGAAAACCAAGCTCCTCCTACACGGGAGTTATGAAACTGCTCCCTTATCCTCCATCTTGGCGCCAAGCCTTTCCTCACGGTTCCCCTGTCAGGTTAATAGGCTTTGAGCCAATATGGCGGACCGGTGGCGCCGTAAAGATTTCTCTAAACCCGCAGTTTCCTCTGGACTTTTTCAATGGAGTTCCCCACCCGGAAGCGAGTAGTATGAATGAAGAATGTTCGCAAACGTTAGGAAGTATATTATTTAAGTTGAGTATTCAAGAAGTCACGTCTAACTTTTTTCTTTAATGATTAAAGGTACATAAAGCTTAAATTTGTCAAAGAATAATCAGCAACTATTTTTGAAACAAATTTTCATCTAAAAAAAAAAAATCTAATTTTTTTCCCTAGTTGTCCGGGCTGAGCCTGTGCCTAATTGTTTTACATAATGAATGGATCTGTACAAAACAAGACCCTGAAGTTACAATGGGCTCTAGGTATGAACAGCCCACATATTTGAGGAATTATCCTCTGTCAAATCATGAATCTTTGTTTCCTGGATCCAGCCTCTTTAGTTTGCAGATTGTAAGTGAATATTTAGATTTTTGAATTGTTGCCTGGACAAAAAAGAAATTGTCCTGGGAACATGTGACAAAGCTTTTGTGCCAATTTGAATCGTACAAGTAATCACTTATTGGAGACTCACCAAGTTAAAATAGCTTTGAATTCTCACCCTATTGAGTATCTTTAAAATACGGTGGTCTAAATGCACACCCATTTGTCCTGAGACATTTATCTAACCTTGCTGCTCAGCAGTGGTCAGAGGTATGGCCACCACAGACTGGGACTGCTTTCAAATAGGTTTGCTTAAACGGTTTTTAACTGAAGGAAGTGACCCAAGTCTCACTGTGGCAGCCATGATACTATTTACAGAAATCACTGATCAATATCTAATGAGACCAGGGGTTCCATTATATTTACCTTTATTTTTCACTAGTTTATGGACAATCGATACAGAAAGTCTAATCACAGACACATTTATTTTTTGAGAAATTCTTTATTGAGTTCAGTTGATTCTTTTGAGCATTATTGCACTGACAGATTATGGAAGGTGGACAAACAGAGTGTGGCTGGCCCTCCTGCGTTGAAAAGAAAACCTTAATCAGGACTGCTCACGACAATTATTTGGCTTGTTAAACTTCAGTTAGCATTTCATAGTTTATTAAAAAGAAAACTGTGCTAATATAGATGTTAGCAGTGCTAACCTTTTCCTGGTTTTCAGCAGAATGTGGAGCAAAAGAGTAAAAGAAGTTCAATCACTTGCTTAAGAGCCCCTGGGGCAAACCAAAGTAACAGGTTAGAGGAGTTTAAACAAAACATTTCTAATATCCAACTGATTAAATGTGTTATTTAATTATTCACAGAGATCTGTATATATGCGAAAATTCATTCTTTCTATTGTAGTTTGGTTTGGTGTTGGTTTATGTATATATTTAGATTTTCATTTGGCTTCGTTAGCCTTCAGACTTGGGTCATTCCAGATACTCACATGAGGCAGGTAGAGTATCAAAAGAAGCCAGCTGCTTCTTAGCACGTTGGTCAGTGTGTGTTGTTTTGAATTCCTGCTCTGCTAATAAAGGTCTTGTCTTGTCTTTGTGAATTTTCCTTCACATGTTATCATGTCTATGTGTGATTTCACAGGGGCGCAAAATGATATGAAAATGATGTAATGTAACCTGATGACACAGAATTGTATTTTTTATTATTGTGTGTGTAATTATTTACTTATGTTTTTACATAAAAATAAAGGAACATAAAGAAAATGCTTTCTGAGGTAATTATTCAGTAATAAAGTTACCCATTTTGTAAAAAGATCAACAAAAGACTTTATTAAAAATAAAATAAAATAAACTTGTTTTGTAAAAATCCACAAGCCACATTCCACTGATTTCATGCAAACCTCATTATTTTTCTTATCACTTCTAGGTTGGTCAGTCCATCTGTCTATTTACTGTTTTTATTTTGCTTTGTTTTTTAAAAGTTTCAAATCGTACCCTGCGGCCCAATCACAGATCTATAAACTGTGAGTAATTCCCTTATTAGACAAAGTCTGCATAAATGCACTTTTCTGTCATTATTATTATTATCATTATGGCCTGATAGCAGGACAGTCATAACCCCTTATAGCGGGAATCCACTTTAAAGTCTCAATATATGAGTTTGGCCAACCCTCATAGCCAATGGTCTATTAAGTGTCTGTCATTTTAATGAATGCATCCACATATTTAAATAGTCATTATCTTAAAAGCTTAAGTAACATTCTGCAATCTTCAACAATGCTAAATTTACCATTATGCAGGCCGTGTTCTTCTACATGGCCTGCATAAGCAAATGATAAGAGTTAGTAATCAAAAGAACTGACTACTTGGTCTACCAGCCAAGCAAAAAAACAAAACAAAAAACAAATCAAACATTAGCTTGTTTGCCGGCTGCACATCACTAATGGTCTCACTTCAGTCCCTTTTATAAAAACACCTAGTTCAACCACTAGTGTTAACATCCACAATGACAGTAGATCTGTTTTGTAAAACTGAAACGCATAGATGCTTATCTCATGATTGCTATAACAGGGGGTAACGTTATTACTAAAATGCTAATGGTGATGCAAGGATACAGTTCATGAGTACACATTTCCAGCTGCTTCATTTCTATATGGAGAGAAGCTGTTGCAATTTATAGTGAAAACTGTGTCACAACATTATACTGTAACAACAGAAAGACTGAAACTTAATATAGTAACAACCTCTAAACACAGTTTCAAGCACTGTGTACAATCATAATTTGACACACTTTAAATAAAATATCAGTTTGCCCTTTTATCCTCTGTCATGGCAGTTCTCATAATCTTAAACTGCTTTTTAATCAGCTACCACCAAAATACAGCCTGAAACTGAGCTAGTGTTGTAGGCACAACATACAGACAAGCGCTGTCTATTCATATTTCATGGGGCTCTGGTGGGATAAATACATTGCCAGCCGATTGCCTAATTAATGCCGTGTGAATAATTAAGCAGAGTTAGTAAACCCAAGATGATGAGCTTGTTCTTTTATTTATGGTTTTTCAACAAAAAGGACTAGATGTAATTAAATGAGCCCCAGAGCAATTACTGTAGGTATTGTTTTATTCCCTTGGTGCATGGTTGCTTAGGTTGCACTAAAATCTTCTGTGTGGGTCTTGACAAAAAATAAATAAAATAAAAATAATTTTTTCAAAAAGTGCCCTTGCTGATCACACAAGACTGTGTGTGCAGGCAAGGAAGTCAGGATGTTGCGAGGTGATGAGCAGGAGGCAATTTGGCTTAGGAATAAGAGAAATCAGGACATCAGAGGAAATCTTATCTCTAACCAACACACCCTTCTAGACTCGGCTGGTGGGGCAGCAGTGTATGTGTGTGTGCGGGGTTTTTTGTGTGTGTTTACCTGATGCTCTTCAGACTCTTTCACCAGTCTAAAAAAGAAAGAATTACACCTGAAGCTGATGTATTATAGATTTCTTCTCTGCTGAATGACGGTGTAGTATTTCTGTCATGGCACTGAGTCTGTGACCCAGTGTTTTTGGTTTATTAAATATTGCATATTCCAGGTTCTGTTTTTTTGAGTTGTTTTTCTGCTTTGTGTTATATTTGTAGTTTCTGCTCTTAGTTTTGTCATCTGGCCTTTAGGTTCTGTTTCCATGCGTCTCCTGTGTTCCATGTTCCATGTTTTGTCAGCCTCGTCTTCATGTTTGTTTAACTCTTGTCTACAAGTTCGGTGTTCCCTTTCTGTCTCCCCAGTCAGTCTTGTTCCCATGTCCTACCTCTGCCTGCCATACATCGTTACATGACAATTACTGTACACGTGCACACAAATCTTGACACTCAAACTGAGCTGGCTTTTTTTTCAGTTTGTGTAGCACTTCAGAGCCGATGAAAGACTTCTTCTCAATTGTATCACTAATTACACCAGCTCATTATAGAGCCAAGGGACCTCACATGCTGAGCTATTGTGGTCAAAATACTTCAATATTTACTGGAAGTGTTGCTTAACCAATTCAGTATTGCATTTCCAAAAAATAATAATAATACAAAAACAACTTGCTATGCTAAAGTTTAGAATAGAATAGAATAGAATAGAATAGAATAGAATAGAATAGAATAGAATAATCCTTTAATTGTACCACAAGGGGAAATTTGGTTGTAACAGCGGCCAAAAAGACACATATACAAACAAAGACACAGTAAACAGGACACAGAACAGAAACATACACACAGACAACCACCAAAAACCAGGGTGTACAATTCCCATAACTGTTTGTAGAGGCTAAAGGCTGGTATGTGTTTCTCTGGGCTGCAGGTGAAAGTGCATGAGATCATTACATTTTGTGTGTGTACTATATGAATATTCATTAGAACATTTGTCATAAAACGGTTTGGTTTTTTTTGTTCTTATTTTTTAAAATTTCAATGAAGCAGTCAGATTAATTCATACCAGTGAGAACCAACGATCCGAGTTGGTGCAGGTATGCAAGGTCTTTGTTCCCATCTGATTCCCATGTGTGGTTAGCCTTAAAGGGGACATGAAATGCTGCACATACTGTATAAAGGCTAATAAACACCACTGAGCCCTGCTCTCAAAAACTGACATAGATGTTACACTGTCTGTCAAGCTGGATTTAAGAAATAAGTGCTTAAGAAACAAGAGATTGTTGGATAAGGTTAGTGGACAGCACAGATTTAAGGTCACTGTTAACTGAGCCATGAAGCACACTTACACCTCTCCAAATCAAGACTCTTAAAAAATTTCAGGGGTAGGTTGAGAAACATCTCAATGTGATCAAGGCCAGTTCAGAGCAGCCCAACCCAAAGCTTCCCACCTCCATGTGCAAGACACTCTCAGCACACCCACAGAGCTCTAACATCTAACAGGTCGAACCTGCTCTGGCAACTCAAGAAGTATTTGCGCAATATTATACACATGGTTTTAATGTTGCAGCATGATCACTGTATGCTGTCAATGAACAGTTTACTGATACCAGTCTCAACATTTTATACGTTTTTTATGCTGGGGTCTATTACTTAATGGTACCTTTGTCCATTATCTTATTAGAAGTGGCTTTCAGTTGTGTATTAGTGGCATTTTTATATATTTTTGAACAGATGTTGTTTGTAATGTCACATGATAGTACCTGCTGGAATTATGCATTTACTGACATTCTAAACATTAGCCTCAACAATCAGCATTTGGTGTCATGCTCCCTGGGTCACTGACCCAAGGTTTTGTGTTTTAGACTTGTGAGATTCGTTGATGGGTTATCTTTGAATTGTTTCTAAGTTATTGTGCTTTTCTGCTTTGTACTTTGTACTTTGCACTTTGCTTCCAGTTATGGCTATGATATGATATTCCTTCTCCCAGATTACCTTCCCGCTGTTCCCAGTGTGCTGTCAGATCTCCAACTGTGACATTCACTAATTCAGTTATTTCCTGTTTTATTTTGGTAGCCTTTGTCTTGTGTGTTTGGTATCCAGTTTCACCTTCCCTTTCTAGTTTTTCTGATTATCCTGATGATATTATTGATATCTAGTGTTCCCTAGTGTTTCCCATCTCCCAGTTACCTGGTGTGTGTTTATTGTCTTAGTCTCCCAGTGTGCTTTGTCATGTCCTTCTGTGTTTCCTTCTTCCACGTTTCCCTGAAATCCCTACTTTTTGGATTATTTGTGTTTCCAAGGGAGTAAAGTTTTTAAACTGCCTTTTGAGTTAATGTTTTGTTTCTTGAGTGCTGACGGTTTTTGAATCAGAAGAAATAAAGCTAAAGAAATGCATGGAATAAAAACAATATTTTGAAAAATGTAAATATTCAGAAGTCACTGTTCATGATTCAGAGAGGGTCTGAAGACATACACACACAAACTGATATATAGGATTTTGTTTTTCTTACAGTGCTCCATTGTAAGATTCTGGCTTGCAGGCTCTCAGTATGAAAACATATCAAATAGAAACAAGTATTACTACAGCTTTACTGTCCTACTGTCTGACACATTGTAGCTGTTGATTTAGAGTTGCAGTATTTTGCGGAGCCAAAGCTGTGCATTTCAGTGTGTGCTAAGTGACCAAAGCCCAAAGACCTCAATGTCGAACAACAATTGTATTTGTATGGGTGATGTGGGACATTTTACACTTCTTTCAAAAGTTAAAAAGAAAAAGAAAAAGCCAACTGCATGTTACCTTTTCAACCTGTGCATGTGAAGGACAAATATTATTTTCATTAATGCAATTTCCCAACTTCATCACTAAGTAAATATCTTAGTGAGATAGCTAAAAAAAACCTTCGTACAGTCTTTATTTGCTATCCTTCTCACATGCTTTCTTTTTTTCATCACATCTGTTAAAATGCTCATTCCACTGCAATCAGTCATGGTTAGGTTGAGCTAGTCCATAGATCACCACATCTCATTTCTTGTGAGATTTAGATGTCCTGCAGGACTCCACATCATATTATCCGTAGTGTGAAATTGAAAGACTTGTGAGAGTTGCTTTGTACGGGCCTCGCCCAGTTATTTATTGACGCTCCATTTCCTATTCTGCAGAAGTCTGTATATGATTTGAAGTTTTCTCCATTGGGTCAAGCAAAATTACCCTTTAACATGCAGTTCACCTGTGATCATTGTCTTCTCTGCTTTTCCAAGATCTGTTTTTGAATAAAAGCCTGACTTTAGGAAAAGGTAGAATTAACTTTTAAAAACTATATGTGGGACATTTTGTACAAATTCTTTAGTAAATTGAGACACCTTTTCACCCTACTTTGCACAAAGCAGTTTACACAATCACTGCCAATAAAGCTAAAGGCCCACTAACCAGTTATTTCCCACTTAGTTGTGAGATTATGGTCATTTTTGGTGGCCCTGCAGTTTTTTAATAAGCTTTTAATACACTGCCAATGGCGATCTCTCAGTCATTGATAAGGAGCCGCTCTGCTCGCTCCTACAGTGGAGATCCTCTGGAATCTTTACTTTGAAAATTTGTTCACAAAATTGCATTCTTGCAAGGACTGAAGTCTTCAGATTGACTGTCATCTCTAATCCATCTTGGTCAGAGGGAAGCTGATCACTGTCTCCATTAAAAGCACAAAACAGCAAAGCTAGAAAGTGATGTTTCAGGGAACAGTGCATGTGACAGATAACTGATGCTTCAAAGCCTTTGGCATTACACAGTCTGATCGAGAGAAGATGCTGTACACCACTACAGTGGATTTTAAATCAGACAATATGAAGCGTAGACTTTCAGCTTTAATTCAAGATTTTTTTTAAATAAAAGTTTTCCATTTAGTATTTTAAGAACTACAACCATTTTTTGCAGTCTTGTATTTCAACTTCGAAATCAATGGGACAGACTAACATACATTTAAATAGGATGAATAGAATGCATTTTTGCATTCAATAAAAAAGCACTTGGCCATTGAAGAATGGCCTGTTGCTTTTACAGTATGCTTTGGGTCATTATGCAAATGATCACATTTTGATAATAATCATATTATTGCATTTGCACTGTGAAGCACAGTCTGAGAGTATAGCTCTGTACACTTCAGAATCCATGCTGCTACTTGCTATCAGCAGTCACATCATCAATAAACAGTAGCAGCCTGTTGTCACTGGCAGCCATACTCTTGCCATATCGTTGCCTTGCTGTTGTGAGCATTTCCATTCATGAAGGCATCTGATTGCAGACTTTGACAGTGATACTACTTGAGAGTGTTCTTGACTTTACTAGATGTTGTGAAGTTATTTTTTTGACCAAGGCAAGAAATCTGTGGTCATACACCAACTGTCTGGTGCTTTGGGTATTTCTGTGTTGTTGAGCAGTGACTTAATACTTTTAAAGAATAAACTGGATTTTTGATTTGGCCACTCCTAAAGTTTTTAGTATGTCTCTGATGTGTCTGTGAAGGTCATCGTAGTCTAAGGAGCTTGGAAAGAAAAGTGTCTGGATTTCTTTAAGTTTCCTTGAAGACATTTCACCTCTGGTCCAAGAAGCTTCTTCAGTTCTAAGAGCAATATGGGAGTGTCCCCATGAGAGGGACATGGAACTCCTATTGATCCTCTGCCTAATCACATGAGCCAAGGTATGAAAACAGGTGTGGGTCACAATCAGCAAAGGTTTCAGGTGAAACCATTGTGAAACCTAGCCCCACCCTATTATGTGATTTTACTGAGGTCTCTCTGATAGGTTTATTTTGATTATCATCCTAATAATGACCTCCTTCCCTTGTACTGACATTTATTTTGACCTCTTATTGAGAGTTCCCGTGAGCAGCTACCAAATGCAGCTTCAATCAACTCCAGGTCTCTGTTTAATTTGCCATGATAATGAATGAATATGCCTCACCTGGTCATGAAACTACTTGTCAGTCAGTTACCTAATTTTCTTTAGCCTTTACAAATGGGGGACTGTTTTGCAAATTTCTACAAAGTCAATACATAACATTTGTTAAGCCCCTGAATTAAATCTGAAAATATGCATTTTAGTCTTATTCTGTTTGATTTTAAATCAGTTGTGGTGGTGTATAGAGGCAAAACCACAAACTTATATACCTTATATACCTGACTGTATATATTATACATGTCGTGCTCTGTTGTTACACAGAGTTGTGTTGATGTGAGTAGCTCATTATTGACTTAGAATGTGTAAAAAAAAAAAAGAAGTAATTTTGACGGTAACATCACTTCTAAAACACTGGCTGTAAAAATAACAAGACTTTGAGTGAGGGTGAGTATAAAGAATACAGTGTGTGTTCTTTGTGTGATTCCTTTGATGTGAGGAGGTATGATCAGAGACTGTGTTCAAGTCTTCAGCTTTCCTGTGATCTCATGGAAGTCATCAGCTACCCTGGAGCGTCTGCTGAACAGTGACAGGATCTCAATAAACTCTGCTGACAATCTGTTTTTATTCACTCCTAGATCTCCTCCTCGCCCTCAACTATGAATTTTCTATGATAAAGAGCAGAGTAAGCACTCCGTGCGTAGCTGTCAAGGAAGCACACTTAAGTATGTATATACATTTTTTATTTCATGAGATCAGAATTTGACTGCGTTCGTTTCTTTGTGTTTGAAGTCATTATAGTAATTGTAGCTCTGTTTCTTTGTTGACAATGAACCACGAATCATCACATGAATTGTCATTCTTCTGGTTTGCTTATTCAGTATGAGAAGTGCGACCAGAACGTTTTTGGAACTAGCCCATAATCATCTGAACCCTTCTTATGTTCCCTTCCCTCATTGCTTCCTGGAGGCCTTGCTGGGACCACTTGGATTGTTCCTTCTGATTTCACCACGATTATTAAACACGTACAGAGAAAGAAATGTGAATTTCTTTTTAAAGTTACTTGAACTGTGAATGTTGGTGGTGAGTGCTGGATTTCCGCAGCGCCTTGAGGTAATTGTTGTTGTGATTTGGCGATATACAAATAAAATTGAATTGAAGAGAAAAATTGAACTGTTTTCAACATATTTCAGTCACAGTCCACAGTGTATGATGATACGTATGATCTGGAGTGATTCGTCCACCATTCGCTGTGCCTTGCAGCGTGAATTTGTCCCTCAGCCTGAGACTCTCAATGTCTGAGAGAGAACATTCATTAGAATCACTCTGCACTGTGGTGCATGACAATGAGGACGATGTTCTGACATACCAGAGGAGATCCAATGCAGAGCCACAAGTGCAGGAGGAAGTGACCTTAAAAAGGAAGTGAACTAAAAGTGACAAAGAGGTGCGTAACAAAGTAATCCTGAAAGGAAGAGACAATTTTAAATTAGGTGTATTTTTAGTTTTTAGTTTTTTTGTGTGTGGCTGATTCACTGAATGTTTTGAACACTGAACACAGTTTGCATAGTCATACATTGTTCCTCAGTTTATGATACCTCTGTCGGTACACTTTCATACCTGCATGCTGTATTTATTTGCATTGTGAGGGAATTTCCACTGGGTACTGTTGTATCAAATTAAACACAGCATGTGCTCTTAATGGAACTGAGTATCAAGGCTTAATTGTAGCGCTGTTTTGCCAAAA
Source organism: Haplochromis burtoni (assembly GCF_018398535.1). Classification (NCBI taxonomy): domain Eukaryota; kingdom Metazoa; phylum Chordata; class Actinopteri; order Cichliformes; family Cichlidae; genus Haplochromis; species Haplochromis burtoni. The sequence goes on along the minus strand of NW_024582698.1, from coordinate 98,981 downwards.
TTTACATTTAATTGTCATCCAGCCAACCACTTAATACTACTCTTCTGTTACACCGAAGACTACAGATTCACTGCATGTGTAACATTAATGCTACGTAAAAATCTGTTGCGCTTACTAAGCTAGCATTAGCGTCACTATCAGTACTGTGTGACATATCCTCTTTCTACTGGCTGAATATTGTTTTTTTTGGTCCTCCCTTCCAGTACATAAACAAGATGGTGACCCCGAGGGTAAGATGTGTCACATATTCAGTTAAACTGCAGGTAGCTGCACTCTTCCATGTAAGCACACACAGACTGTGCTTAACTGCGCTAAAAGAATAATAATTTGCCGGTTCACATTATTCTCCATATTCAGGCCAGCACTGACAGAACACTGGGTCAAAGTGGGTTTTGTAAAATCCAACCAACTTAAGATAACTAAACTGACATTTTAGTAAATGTTTTAAAATAAATATTAGTCAGTTAGAATATTAGTTAGTTAGGGAAAAAATGGTTTATAGTCATGTGATGCCTTACCTTCAGACATCCTTCAGACAGTCTCAATACTGCAAGTCTTCCCATATTTAAGATGAACACCCACCACTATGACTGTATATAACTATATTCCAGAAAGGATAAACAAAATAGGTTCAATTTAAACACCTTTCAGTCTCCTTTTCTGTCTGCAGTTTGGTGCTGAGTGTGCACTGTACACACTGCCTGCTGTTGCTAAAAATGGTTTACGAGAGCAATGTGAATCTGCACATGGACAGCAGACATGCCTCTTTGTTTGTTGTCCCTGTTTCACGAATGTGAAATGAAACCCGATGATGACATCTGAATTAGGGCAACAGAAGGAAAAAGGAAGTGATGTGCACAGCCCTAAATTAGGGCTACACAAGCATACAAAGTAAGAAAAGCATTCAGATCTCCCTACAATAATACATACAGAGATAAACCCAACAGTCATATGATCCCCTGTGAGCAAACGCTTTGGCAACAGTGGGAAGGAAAAGCTCCCTTTTAGCAGGAAGAAACCTCCGGCAGAACCAGGCTCAGGGAGGGACGGCCATCTGCCGCGACTGGTTGGGGTGAGAGGAGGATGACAGGATGACAGACATGCTGTGGAAGAGAGCCAGAGATTAAAGTAGAGTCAGTCCATCTCAAATCACCCAAGCCTTCTGCTCAGCCTTCTCCAATTTGCATACAAATTTCATGGGACAAAGTTTGACTGAGCGATGTAAAATTTAATGTCATATATCCAATGCTTTTCAAGACAAATCTTTTTGAAAAATGGTCCTTTGACCCACTTTCAAACCATCCATCCATTTGCTTCCGCTTATCCTTTTCAGGGTTGCGGGGGGCGCTGGAGCCTATCCCAGCTGTCATAGGGCGAGAGGCGGGGTACACCCTGGACAGGTCGCCAATCTGTCGCATATTGCGAAACATGACCTCAGATTTCAAAGTAGGCGAAATAAGGGGGGCCCTGAAAGTCAGCTTAGCTGGCTTCTAAAAAATATCTAGAAAAGTGTTTGATATATGAAGCTAAAATGTCACATCACTCATTATATATGTTCAAACTGTGGATCAGAAAAATGTTAAGCAAATTGGAGATGGTTTAACAGAAGCTGTTCTAAAAATCTGATGATTTGCCACTTTCAGGTGTTGAAAATGAAAGATATGCAGATATTTAACCAAATTATTTCCCAAGTTATAATTAAAATACCATCAGAAAACTCTAGAGTTTTGTTCTATTCAAATTAGATTATCTCATGATATTTTGGTTCTGTTAAAACACTGCCTCATACTTTACGTTTTCAAAACTCACTTTTCAAAATTATTGTTATCTGTCTTATACTATAGCCCCTAAAACATGTATAGTATTTGACAGTCGTGTTCAAACATTGCCTTAGATTTCAATGTGTTAGAAAAATGTTATGAAAGTGGCTCGACAGGCCTTTAAAAAAGGAATTTGATATATGATGCTAAAATGAACATCAATCATTATATAATGTATAAGTTTGAACCATAAAATGTTTATACAAATTGGTGAAGCTGAAGTAGAAAATATTCAACAAATTTGATGATTTGAGATTAGTGGGAGTGAGGCATAATCAGAGTACCATCTGCATCTTTCAGAATTTTGTTCTATTTCGATATATTTGGTTTCTCCAACAGGAAATGATCCCAAATGTACAACAGAATGTCTAAAAACAAAAAGAGCCAAAGTGGTCCGAATGGTCTGGTCAAAGTCCAGGCCCTAGCCTGATTGAAATGCTGTAGTGGGATCTTAGGAGAGCGGTACATAAACAAATACCCTCCAACTTCAATGAACTGAAGCAACACTGTAAACAAGATCAGGCCAAAATTCCTCCACAAAGACTCGACAGACTGATAAAGTCATGTGGAAAATGATTGCTTCAAGTTACTTCTGCTGAAGGTATCTCTACAAGCTACTGATTTTTTTTTCTGTTCTTTCTGCAGGAGTCTGTGACAGAAGAGAAAGAAATGTTAATATAGGCACTTCAAGCAAATTTTGAATGTACTATGTGAGATTAGCTTTCAAAAACAGATGGTTTATGACTCAAATTGTTGGCAGACACAGTCCATTAATGCTTAATTTACTTGCTTCAGAACTAACTGTATTTGCTCTGTACACATCTCTTTAAACAGCCCGTCGCTGGGGACTGATTCTGATGTGTGAAACACTGTATGCAGCCCCAAGAAGCACACTGGTACACATCACACAGGCACATCATGATAGTGTTGCTTAATGATATCCTCTGCTGGTTTTGGGTTTTGGAGTATTAAGTCTTGCCCCTGGCTGAGTCTAAAGCAAAGCTTGTTCCATTTTTCAAGAGCAGAGTAAACCAAACTCCCCCACTAGGAGGCTTTAGGAAAAGTATTGCATGTGGAATGCATCATCCTTTTTGCTGCAGGAATCCATTTAGGAGTGTTTTTAAGGCTCCACAGTCTCTCCATCTGACTCTACAGTCTTCATACAAAAACATGCGGTCTTACTTTTTAATGTTTTTGTATCTTTCCTTTCTGTGAGTTTGACCCGAAAAATTCAAAATTTGATCAATGAGTTGTGTTTCAGCACTCAAGAGTCAAGAACGCTACACTTTTTTTTTTACTGTGTTACCGTGCCGACCCAAAACCTGCCAATGGTAATTGGTGTACAAATTTTGTTTTGTATAGTTGAGACTAATTACGTTTCATCTTGTCCCAGGGGCAAACAAAAGCAACACACAGGAGGCGATCATTATTAGCCTTCCTGGTCCAAAGATCTGTCCTCATACTGACTACAGCAGCTCATCTGTTATTAACAAAGGAGAAATCAATGATGGTTTACATGGGACGGATCAATAGACATCACAGCCTGCAGGATAGATGAATAATTTGGTTACCGGTGGGGCTGACACAATGAATCAAAACCAAGGTGTGTGGATGTGTGCGTTTGTCTTTGCATTCATTTATAATTGTGTGTGAGTGAGTAAGAGAAACAGGAAGCTCATCGGTCTAGCTGGCTGCAGCAGAAGTGCTGTCTGCAGGGTGCTTATCGGGGACAGGGGAGGAGGCGGTGAGAAGGGCTTAGAGGAGGAGGTATGAGATGAATGGCAAATGGTGTCTCTGAGTGAAAAAAAAACACACAAAAAACAAAAACGAGACTCTCTGCTGCCCAGAGAGTCTACATGTCCCATGATAACGTCACAAAGAAAGGAGCACAAGTAAGCACTTGAAGGCTCAAAACCGCACAAGGTTTTAATCCACTGGGCCTTGTTCATGACACGACATACTGCTGAAGCCTGAGGCTGAATTAGCATGTTCCTCTGGTTTGTTTTCACAATGGCCTTAGAACAATCTTCACCTCAGTTTCTTCCTGCAGTTCACTCCCAAATACGAGGTACTGTGTTGAGTAGATTTTACTCAAAGGCATTCATCTTCATAGGGGTAGTCGGCTTAATGAAATCACAAAGAAGAAGAAGTAGAAAAAAACTAGTTGTCACACATAATCACATGCTGCCTGCTGGGGTCTGACACACAAAAGCCTACCTGAGTAAACTCGATGTGGTGTTTCTTCCCAGAGAGAGGGCAAACAAAGGACATAAACCACCCTTTTTTTCATCTACACTTAATCAGCTGGGCAGGCTCATGTTACATCTTAAAAAACTATTAGAGAAATTAATCGTTGCACTTGTGTTCGTGTGTGCATTTCCAGCTCTGCTGTGTGGCGTGGCAACCACCAAGTGAATATGTTGTATTGAAAAATAGCTCTTTTTGGTGTTTGCTCAATTTCATGTGCCCCGCGGTACTTTGTCCCCAGACAGATGAGTTGAAAGACACGCTGAAGAAATGTAATGGACACATTTTAATGGGCTGTTGCTCGGCGGCAGAGACGAAGGAGGGGAAAACACAATTATTCACTCTGCCTGTTCTTCCATGAAGACGCTCACGTCTGTCTGAAGCAGTTGGGAGAATTTTCAGCAGGTTCAGAAATCAGATGCCGTTACAAGATTTTTATTGCGTTCGGATATTATTGATGTTGATTTTAACATCGTGTCAAAGAGATTCTTGTGCTCGGCTTTCCCAGGCATTTTAGTGGTGGTGATTTTGTTCTGGACATCCTCAGTGGACTCCTTGGTTTGAGTTGTGTTTGAGACTATTATGCTGCTGATGCCAGGGGTGTTTCCAGGACTTTACATGGGTAGCACAGGGGTGGTGGGTATCCAGAAAACCAGAAAATTCAATCAGATATAAATATTGAACATAACCACTTCATCCATTTGATGATTTTAATTGTGGACAGACCTACTGCCTCCATAAACATGCATTAATGCTGTGTTCCAGCTCCAACTCAGAAAGTCGCAGCAAACCCACCAACACAGAGTTAACAATCCAAGATGGCAGTGCTGAATAGAATAATTCTTTAATTGTCCCACAAGGGGAAATTTGGTTGTAACAGCAGCCAGAAAGACACATATACAACAAACAGTACACAGGACACAGAACAGAAACATACACAATTTTTCTTACATATTTACATTAAGGACAATGGTTACTATATACAGAGAGTATTGTACAGTTATTAAATTAAATAAAAATAACTACAGATAAGAGGTAAAGCAGGTTGTAGTACGAATCGGTTAATTAACTTATTGCAGTTACAGCGCAGATGTAAACATCTGTTTGTTGGGAGCAGTTCTGATTGTACAGTCTGACAGCTGCAGGGAGGAAGGCCCTGCGGAAACACTCCTTCATGCATCGAGGATGCAGCAGTCTGTCACTGAAGGAGCTCTGCAGTTCAGCAACATTTACATGCATGGGGTGGGAGACTCTGTCCATCAGAGATGTTATTTTGGCCAGAGTCCTTCTGTCTCCCACCACCTGCACTGGGACCAGGTGCATCCCAGGACAGAGCTGACCTTCCTGATGAGTTTATCCAGCCTCTTCCTCTCAGCTGCCGATAAACTGCTGCTCCAACATACCACACTGTAAAAAATGACAGATGCCACCACAGAGTCATAGAAGGTCTTTAAAAGCGCTCCCTGGACTCCAAATGACCTCAGCTGCCTCAGCAGGTAGAGTCTGCTCTGACCCTTCCTGTAAAGAGCATCAGTGTTGTGGCTCCAGTCCAGTTTATTATTCAGGTGAACACCCAGGTACCTATAAGAGTCCACTATCTCAATACAAACAGTAGATGTGTTTGTATGCACAAAAACAAAACTGATGCATGAATGGCATACTCAACTCAAGAGTGACACTCGAGTTTCAGCCTATTCGGGGTACACACTGTTGGCTTTTGGCATGTAAGTGTGGCTCCATAGCCTCTCCAACCGTTTGACTGCCAAACAGCAACGCATGCAGACACTAATATGGGACCATAAACACTCACTAGGACGTGTGACGGCTACATTGAAGCGCAAGATTTCACAGCGAGGCGATGAAGCTAAAAACTGCAGCCTAGGTAAAACTGTAAACATGTTTTATTGTAAAGTACAATGTCTTACACATCCTTTGTTTTAATTTAACCTCTGGGGGGTCCTAGAAAAATGCATACACTATTGGGCTTAGAGCCACAAATCGACCACGCCATGAAAAGTGCCATAAAATATCTATGTATTAATATTTTTTTCCACTTTAAATTAGCCAATCTTTTAGACCTACTTCTCCTTGAAATATTCATATCAAGTTTTAATTACATTTCGCGGATTTTAACCCTTTATATCCCGGTTTCGTCACATGGCCGCACTGTTTTTTTAGACCCAAAAAACAAAGAAATCAAATATTTCCCAAAAGATACAATTCCAAGGCCCGGACTCCCGAGTACCACCAACATTCGGAAGATGGCCCATTATTTGGTTGTAATGACCGTGGAATGGGAAATAGCGTTTATAATGGGTTTCAATGGGGCACAAATCGACCACTAGGACCAATAGTATAAGTTTATCTGTAGCTCAGCCACTGAAGCTAATTTAAGGGAGTCAGACTGGAATTTTGAAATATATGTAACCAGACTTTTTTTTGGAAAAGTTGGCTATATTCCGTTCAACACAGTGCAAATGGCGTGTATACGAACAATGAAAAATGGCACAAATCGACCCAAGACCACCCAGAGGTTAAGTTAAGGAAAGGAAGCTAGTGAACCAAATCAAGGTGAGACACATGAAAGGGAGTCTATTTGGCAGAATTTTGGATTGTGTTGTTTTACTTCTATGATCCAGGGCTTAGGATTATATTCTTCTTAAGAGTCTTGCTGAATGGGGTTAGGGTTAATGGTCCTCCAAGACGCCCTGTCTCTCAAAGAGGCAATACTTCTTGGTAACCAAATTTGGTATTTTGATGGGTTCTCTCCTTCTGCCTCTGCTTCTTTTCCCTTGGATTCTTTCACATGTAACGTCACATTCCGACCCTCCTCTTCTCATAATGTGTCCAAAGAATCTTGCTTGTCTCTGTCCAATGTTCCTACAAAGTGATCTGTTGGTGTTTGATACTTTTTAAAACCTCTACATTAGTCATTCTGTTGGTGTACCATATTCTCATCCTCCTCCTGATGAACCACATCTCTGCTGCATTGATGGTGTTTGCAGTTTTCTTGTTTATTTTCCAAGCTTTGCTTCTATACATGAGTATAGTTGTAATGTAGGCATCTAGGACTCTCTTTCTACAATTTTATCAACAGAATATAGTTGTATTTATTGTGGCACACTGAAGAAGAAAAAATAGATCCCAGATTTCGTTGTCTCCTCATTCATTTTGCAGAATATTTATATTAATATTCTTTCTTTTCTTTTTTTTGCCATGGTCTCCCCTTGTCTTTAGTGGACCTCTGCTTTTCCTTCCTTTCCTCTGTCTCTGTATCTCTTGCTTTCTGTTTCACTCTGCCTGGTGTATCTGTGTGTGAAAAGGTTTTCCTGAGGATGTCAGGTCTTGTAAAAATCCTAGTCCTGGCTGGATCTTTGATTGACCCCATATGCACAGCTAATCATCCATCTGAAGTACTTAAGGGCTATCTGACTGATTGTTACAGTAGTTCAAGTGGTTACACATTCAAGCTCAGTCATTTTGCTTGCTTTGTTTTCTGTACTTACTTTCAGCTGTCTCTGTTCTAAATCCCAGTCAGTCAGCCTTCTCCCTGGAAACCCACTCCTCCATAAATCTGTCTGCTGACGTGCTGTCACTGCACACCACCTCAGCCTCAGGCAGCATCTTTCTCAGTTTAAAAACACTTTTGAACATTCTAAGAGTTTCTGAATTTTTCCAATGTGCACATGCAAACCAAAGGGTGGAGCATGTCTCTGAATAATCGAGTGCTGCTTCTCCTTAGACAGGGTGGAGTTGATTTGCAGCAGGTGACTGGTCCTGTAGTAGTAAAACACCCCCAGGATTAATACCACAGCCATGTTTCTCTGCCTCTGTGAAATGCTTGTTTTTTCTCCTAAGAAGTGGCACAGCGACTTCTAAGATCCCTACAGAACCTATACGTATATGCAAGTGTATGAAGTTGCTTTGTAATATACTGACCTTCATGTTTGCGTTTCCTGATACTGATTTGGATACAACTGATTCTGATCTCTGACACTTAAGCATAGTTTTGATTTCAGTGGAGTTAACATCTATATTAGTTACAGGTGAGCTGCCTCTGCAGTTGATCTAATCCCTCTGAGTGCTGCTTCACTGGAAGGGTACTGCTCAATGAAGTGTGACCTTTTGAACAAATAAATTAACAGAGGGCAGTTCAGTTTGACTACTGACACAGAGATAAAGCAGAACCTCAATAGTCCTCAATGTCAGAACTTCTGTGTGAAAATATTCTTCACTGATTATTTCCAGGGTTCTGTGAAAATAAGACAGATTTTCATTGCAGTCTCAACATTTAGAACCCACTCCTTACTTTTTGGACAACTGGCTGATCACTTAACATTCAGTCACTGCAAAAGTGATCGCACCAATGACATTACAGGGTAGTAATGTAGTGTTCATCCTTTGGTGAAGCACATAAAGAAAGTCTGGTAGTGGTTGTGATGTAATCTGTCTCCCAGTAATGTCATTTCATGGTGAAGTCAGATGCACTTTTAGCTTCGGCTTCTTGTCTCTGAGGTTGGTGGCTTGGTGGTAAGTGGGCTATGTCACCATGGTAACCCAGCCATCGTGGTGCACCTGCTTTGTAGTTTCATAGTGAACTGTTTTTATCAAAGATATACTTATTTTTTATGGAGAGACACAAAGCAGTTAATTTCTAACAATCCAGAAAAAAACATCATTTTCCAGACTCTGTGTTACTTATCAATAAAAATGAGGTAATCTGCAGAATAAGTTTTGTAAAACCAGTATCTGTTCTCGATTGCTCATAATCAGTGATGACTATATACTTTTTGTCTTCTTCCCTTGGCTGTTCTTGTGAGAGGTTACCACAGTAGATGATCTGCTTCCATCTGACCATATTCCTGGCATTCTCAAGTTGATGAAACTAGTAAATTGAGGCCACCAGTTTCTTTACACTTTGCACACAGAAGCTCAGGCACCCTGTTCCTGGAGTATTGAGTTTCCTTTCAGCGCGTTGACAATTTAGCTTTTGTCTGAGCATGTTTGTTTCTTGAAGCAAGCTGGAATTTTGGTAAAAATGTTTACTGCACTCATTGCCTGAGCCTCTTTAATGTCAGACCTGTAACGTCTAAAGGCTTTGTCAGAGCGAGGCAGACAATGACTAATGCCTTTTTGAAATCTCCTGTTCCCAACACGGCTGTTCCAGGAAGATATCATTAAAAGACTGCATGGACTTGTGGAAAAGACCCCACCTTTTTAGTTTATTGCTTTAAATAGCTGTGTTTGACATCTGAATCTTGTGGTAGAGTGGAGTGGCATTTTTCTTTTTCTCCCTGGTTTCGTGATGCAAGTCTATTGTTATGTTTCCTCGCAACACAAGCTGACACAATTAAAGAGATTTCCAAGAAATCAGGTGCAAACATAACTCTTCTTTTCCAATAATACTGTGTAATGAATTCATTTGTTTGCATATAAGCCAACAGAACATCGTATTGTTACCAAATGTCATATGATTGTTGGGTTTTTCTCTGTATCTATGAAGCGCCTTGAGGCGACTTTTGTTGTGATTTGGCGCTATATAAATAAAATTGAATTGAATTGTCACTTAATGCTGCTTTAATATACTATAAGGTGTGAATTCCACAGTATTCTTACTTCTGAAAATTACAGCAAAGATGCTTTCCGTGTCAGAATAGCCTAGCTGTTTCACCACATAGTGAGTGTTATCTTATTTCATTCAAGGGGGAATTTATTTACACCACACTGGTGCAATCTGACATACACTACCAGTCAAATGTTTGGACACACCCTCTCATTTAATGGCTTTTCTTTATTTTTACTACTTTGTACATTGTAGATACATACTGAAGACATCAAATATAGGAAGATATATGGAATTATGTAGCAAAGAAAAAAAGATAAATAACTCTAAATATGTCTTATATTTTAGATTCCTGAAAATAGCCCCCCTTTACATCGTTGACAGCACTGCAAACCCTTGGCATTCTCTCACTGAGCTTCATAATGTAGTCACCTGTAATCGTTTCACTTCACAGGTGCCTTGCCAGGGTTTATTTGTGGAATTTCTTGCCTTCTTAATGGGGTTGGGACCATCAGTTGTGTTATGCAGAAGTCAGGTTGGTGCACAGCTGACAGCCCAATTTGACAACTGTTAGACTTAATATTATGGCAAGAACCAATGAACTAAGTAAAGAGAAATGATAGTCCATCATTCATTACTTTAAGAACTGAAGGTCAGTCAGTGTGGAGTTATGCAGTTGCAAAAACCATCAAATGCTGTGATGAAACTGGCTCACATGAGTACCGCTCATGAAAGGAAGACCAAGAGTCACCTCTGCTGATGAGGATAAATCCATCCAAGCCTCAGATATCGCAGGTTAACAGTATGCTCGATTAGAGACCACACAGAGTTCCAGTAGCAGACAGATCTGTTCAGAGGAGACGGTGTAAATCAGGCCTTTATGGTCAAATAGCTGCTAAGAAACCACTACTAAGGAAAAGCAACAAGCAGAAAGCATTTGTTTGGGCCAAGAAAAACAAGAAATGGACATTAGACCAGTGGAAATCTGCGCTTTGGTCTGATGAGTCCAAATTTGAGATTTTTAGTTCCAACTGGAGTGCCTTTGTGCAATGCAGAAAAGGTGAACAGATGGTCTCTACATACATGGTCCCCACCATGAAGCATGGAGGAAGAGGTGTGGTGGTGTGGGGGTGCTTTGCTGGTGACACTGTTGGGGATTATTTCAAAATTGAAGGCACTGAACCAGCGTGGTTACCGCAGCATTCTGCAGCGACATGCCATCCCATCCAGTGCACGTTTAGTTGGACCAATGGAGTCAATGACCCCAAAACACACCTCCAGACTGTGTACGGGGTATTTGACCAAGAAGGAGAGTGATGGAGTGCTGCGCCAGATGGCCTGGCCTCCATAGTCACCTGACCTAAACCTAGTTGGGATGGTTTGGGATGAAATGGAGTGAAGGCAACAGTGAAGGGCCAACAAGTGCTCAGCATCTCTAGGAACTCCTTCAGGACTATTGGAAAATCATTTTAGGTGACGACCTCATGAAGCTCATTGAGAGAATGCCAAGAGTGTGCAAAACAGTTATCAAAGTAAAGAGTCTGAAGAATCTAAAATCTAAAACGTGTTTTGAGTTATTTCACACTTTTTGTTTACTGCACATTCCAGCTGGAAAACACTCAGGTGATGATGACCTTGAGGCATCATGATCCAGTGGTACAGCTGCAAGAGGAAATATTTGAGGCCAGTTATTTAATTTCATTTACTCTGATTTGTTCCCTAAAGTGTGCTGTCTCTGTGTCATTTAAATCCAATAATGTTCGAGACCTTCAGTGGGGCAATCATTCAATTGCGGGGTTTACATATTTATACAAAAACACAAACCCTTCTCTAGCTTACATAAACTGATTGTCATTCACTACTTTAATCAAGCTCAAAATGAGTCCATTACCTTTTTTATTATTTTACCGCTGCTACACTGAGTGTGTTTTGGATTCGGCAGATACAATTTAACAGTGGCTTCAAGAGCCCGGCACACTGCGCGACGCAAAATAGACAGATTAGGAAAAACACATTTACTAACTTGACAGTATCCATGGAGTACAAGCGAAGAGTGGTGCAAACAGTGAAACACAAAGAAACAAGAGACTGAAAAACAAGTGTGCTGGAAAGTGAGCCATAAAAAACAAGGTACTTTCCAGTTTTTGTCATGATTTCAGAAACCTGTTTTACTGCTCTTGCATTTGGTTCGTCTGAGACACACCTACACACCCGCTCCGCCAGCCACAAAAAGGTTCTCTCCGTTAAATTTGTTTAGAAGATGACAGTGAAAGCAGTAAAAATGGGCGAGTGGGCCAGATTCACAAACAACACATACACATAAATCTGTGTGAACATACAAAGGTTGCACACACACACACACACACACACACACACACGCACACACACACACACACACACACCTGAAAGCCATCCCCACATATATTACCCTGTATGCCTTTATGTTGTCAATGCAATCAGTGGTATAATCAGTTGCTATGGTATTGAAAAGCTTCTATAACATTATTATCACTTTGACCTTCAGCTCAATCTACTGACCTTCAAAGAGAGGTCAGAGGTCAGATGTGACATGATATTTTAAATCTTTATACAGTACTTTCAATATGTTGACAAACTTGTAAGAATCATAATTTCCAAGTTAAACCTTTTTGCCAAGTTTCAACCAAGAAATCATGAAGTTGACCTTGAGGACCTTGGGTGGATGTAAGACTCTAATCGATTGTTAAGATGAGCCCACTCGAGCTACCATGTTTGTAGACAAACGCTACCAAAAACACAGCCTCTGTGGTAATGAAAAGACATATATTCATTGTATAAGACAAAGTAATCTATTATAGACGCAATTAGCATCACTGTTTGATGAACTCTTATTTATAACCATGCATGACGTCACACTCCAGTTAGCCTGAAGTGCCGCTGCACAAACAACAACATATATTAAACACAGACATAATATCATTGCTTGTTTTGATATCCATCATCACCTGAAGCTTTGCATTATTTGTAACATTTTTTTTTCTTTTAACTGTCTTCAAAAGTGTGATTTTTATTCCTTCCTCCTTAGCCAACATTGATTCAGTTTCTTCAGTTGGATATTTTTCCTGCTCTTTTGCTTTAGTATTGCTCAGGTAGTAACATCACTGCTTTCTCCACTTCACCTTGAGGTAAACGTGCTCCCTTGTATAGAACAATGCAGCCTGTAGGCCTGCAAGCATTAATTGTTCATCTAGAATGACTCACGTAAGTTGCTAAGAACCAAATAGTCTGATGTACACGTTTCATAAATCTGATTGTGGATGCCTGCCTCCAGTATGAAGCTGGATTTTCAGCCAGGCTATTGTTTGTCAATCGTTTGCAACAGTAGTGGCGTGCTTTTACAAGATGCTAAAAATGCCATGATTGCCACATGCAGCTGAAAGTCTTTAAAGCAATGAGCGTTTCTTTTCTTTTTTCTTTCCAGGCTGTTGCGAGTTGAAAACCTTACTGTCACTTTTTATCAAGCTGTACAACTACAGATAAAGTAGAGACAGAAAGTGCCCTCTATTCCTCAAAGTCAGCAATGTTGATGATACAGAGATGTAAATTACATGGTGACACTGAAAGGTTTGTCTTGTGTTGATATTCATTTGTCAGCTAAGCTATCATATGCACCGCAGGATCATAACTGAAATCATGTGTTTTTAGTGTCTTTTAGTGGGTTTCATTTAGTGTTTTGAATGTCCACATTGATAAGAGAAGGAGTGAGTGCACCAGGTTCTATTTGTGCATGCTATTAATATATCTTCCTAATAAAACCCCCAAGTCCAAAGTAATAAACTGTTTAATGATGCTAACTTTACTTACATAAATATGTAACGGTTAATGCTGATGGTTTAATGAAGGAGGCACTGGTTGAAATACCAGTAGCATCAGGGAATGAGCTAAAACTGATGCAAAGATGGGAGGAAGCTACAAGCAAGGAACCTGAATAAGAGATTACTGAAAGATGTTCTTAAAATAGAGAAAATTAAACGGCACATACACCAGGAGCTGACATTCCTTTCATGATGTAGGTGGTGGCGTACAGTAAGTGGATAAAAGGCCAAGCTGAGGAGGACGTCACACTGAGATGTGCCCTTGTTACACCAGCAGGACTCGACCTGTGAAATGTTAATGGGCCTCTGGGATAGCACTCAGCAGATTTAAAGTAATGAGGCAGTTTAAAGCATGTGAGTAAATGGAACTATATCCATTTCAAGGATTAACCTCCATGGGGAGACGAAGGGGTAAAATTCTTGTCAGTTTCTGACTGATTCACATTACTCATTACCTAACCAAGAGGTTAACTGGGACTCTAAAATACAAATAGAAATAAATATTTTACACCAAGGGGTTAGACGGTATATCTATATGGTGAATAGTGAGCATTCTTACTATTATCTTGCTTATTTCAGGTACTGACCATAATAATCTTGCAGTACTTTAATGGAATAATGCTTTCTTTCCCAACTGTTTATTACATCTATACATTATTTTCACATGTTATATGATAAATGTGCTCAGCATAATGCGAATTTTAAAACTTGTCCCTCTTTTAAAGGTGAAGGAACCTGTCATAAAGCCTGTGTAAAAGTGAAGCTCTCGATTTACTGGTCAATCTACATCCCTACCCTCACTTACGGTCATGAGCTGTTGGTAGTGACTGAAAAAATGAGATCGTGGATGAAAGTGGCAGAAAATGGGCTTCCTCCAAAGGGTGGGTAGCCTCTCCCTTAGAGATAGGGTGAGGAGGTCAGCCATCTGGGAGGGGCTCAGAGTAGAGCCGCAGCTCCTCCACATCGAAAGGAGTCAGTTGAGGTGGTTCGGGCATCTGATAAGGATGCCTCCTGGGCGCCTCCTAGGTGAGGTGTTCTGGGCATGTCCCATGGGGAGGAGGCCCTGGGAAAGACCCAGGACTTGCTGGAGAGATTATATCTCTTGGGTGGCCTGGGAACACATTGGTGTTCTCACGGACAAGCTGGAGGAAGTGGCCGGGGAGAGGTAGGTCTGGGCTTCCTGCTTACGCTGCTGCCCCGTGACTCGGCCCTGGATAAGCAGAAGAAGATGGATGGATGGATGGATAGAAGCTGTCATGTCTGATGCTCTACAGAAAAAGTGCTATTGCTACTGCTATTACCTTACATGGTGTTTAATATGATGTTAGCTCACCCTTTGCAGCTGTAACGACTTCAGTTTTTCTTTGACTTTCAACCTCATTACAACTGTACAAAGTCAAGTTTTCACTTATATGCTCTATTTTCATGAATGTTTCAATAAATTGTAAATAAAGTAAAGAATTGAGGGGTGCATCAAGACTTTTGCACAGTCCTGTATTATTGTGTCCATATCTCTTCTATGAGTTCCATCGATTGCTCATATATGACCTGCTTTCTTTATCATATCCTTCAAGAACCCGCGTGTTGTACGGTAAATGATGATTAACACTGCAGAGGATTCTCATTATTATTGACATCTTGATAAAGCCAGTATCTGCCTGTGGAGATGTCAAATTTTAGCCCAGTGGGGACCTTGAGCTCCACATCTTTAGTAGTACACTCCTTATGTGGTACACACAACAGAGGAAGCTGTTTTTAAATGAGCTCATCACTTTCATTCCCCATGATTTCACCCTCGGGCCACAAGGATGCACCTCCTGCAGCTCTTCACCCTCTCTTTTCCTTTCTTCCCACTGCTTGCCATCACACTCACCATATGACTTCATTTTCTCCTCCTCTGGCTTCTTCTTACTCATCTAAAGGATGGTTCATTTTTCACATCAAACAGAAACAGACCTGGTTAGTCGGGTGGGTGGGTTTAAAAAGACAACAGCTTGACAAATATGCTGACAGCTTAATAGCGGAGTTCTGGTAAATGATTCTACAAAGAACTGTTTTTTCATAAGAGTTCAGGCTCTTTTGTAAGCTTTCGAAATGCTCAGTTGACAACTCAGAGGAGGTTCTTTCCAAAGAGATCAGACTCTGTATTTCTAGCCTAAATGCATTCTGGGTATCCTTCAGGTATAAATAATGTGTTTAGTTTCCTTTCGTTTGCAAAGATAATGTTTCCTGAAAGTTCACACTTTGCAAAATTCGCAACCACAATGACCAGCTAATGGTTGTTGTTCTTTTCTCTGGCTGGTGCTTTGTTGTGTTTCTTGTTATTTTACAGCCTGCTGTTTTGTGATCTTAGACAAGACATTTGAATGCGTACCTTGGAAAGTCCTGTGGGGAGTGCTTTGGGAATAGAGGATTTCTGTTTTATTGTCATGGGCCATTAGGTCCCTGTACACCCAGTAGTCTGAGTTGGGTTCCTTGGGTTGCTGGCAGTAAGTTAGACCTGTTCACTGTGATAGTTGGAGTCTGCCAGGGATGCCCATTGTCACTGATTCTGTTCATAGCTATTTTGGAAAGAATTCCCAGGACCATCCAAACAGCAGAGGTTTTGCTTTTTCCAGATGATGAGGTTCTTTTGGTTTTGTCAGGCAGATGCCTCCTAGATGAGCTGTTTCAGGCATGTGTTTTCAGTAGACCAGAACTTCTCTGCTTAGGCTGCTGCCTTGCGGCCCACAGATCCAGATAACAAGCAGAACATGGGTGGATGGACAGCTGTTTGGTTGTTCCACCATTTTCATGCTCATACAAGCTTTGAACCTAAGCTTATGGACTGTGACGCATGGAGGGACATTACTCTGCAGGACAGGACAGCCAGTGTTATATGGATTAATATTACTGCTGCAAATGTTCAAGGCGTTCATTTAAACCCTTCATACTCTTCATACATAAAATCATCTTTGTAGTGGCTTTCCAGTGAGGAACATAGGTTTCTAAAAAGTAGCTGTTAATGAGCTCAGATCAAAATAAAAGTATATTACAATATATTAATAACAAAAAATCAGCGTAAGCAGTGTGTGACATGGTTAATATCGTCAATACTTTCTAGGATAATAAAAATGTTGATGAAAAATGAAAGCAGTTTGTTGGCTTGTGTTGGTTTAACTAATTACTTTCTCCGGTGAGTAATTAAGTAAACTAATACATTACTTTTAGGCAAAGTGTCCTTTGTAATATGTGTAATAAGCTTTTTTTTTACACATAGGGTGTAAGGACCTGAACACTTGTAATAACAAAGAGGGGAAACACCTCCAACATGCATGGAAATATAACCACACAGCGTGCAAATAACTTGCACATTGTGGTGTCTCCCAAAGTGCAGCCAGTGAGAACCAATAAGGAATCGAATCGATAAGTGATGTCGATAATGGAATCAGAATTACTAAATTCTTATCGACTCCCTTCCCTACTTGCTGATGCTAGCTCTGTTACCACTCAAAGCACAGATGGCAACTGATCTCAGTACCACCAGCAGCTTGCCTGGTACACTCCCATCCAAGACTGGAACAGAAAATGCTGCTGGCCTCCCACCTTGACAAACACATGCTGTGAGGAGCACGTGACGTTGTGTTTTTGCACTTTCATATGGATTGAGACAAAACAGTGCTCATATGGAAAGAATAAAAAAGCAACAACCAAACAAACAAAAACTAAATTAAAAACAAACAAAAAACAAAACAAAAGAGATACCTGTGCATAAGAGGATATAGCAAAAGACAATAAGGCATGTATCCACACTTCCATTCCAGTAAGCATATGTACATTGGAACTCTGTGTGGAGTCACACTTGCGGCAGCTAAAATTAAGGAGGTGTTACGTAGGTATGGTGTTAAGGAGAGAAATGCAGGAGGACAGATGGTAGTGGACTTTGGGAAAAGGATGGAAATGGCTGTGGTGAACATATAAATTAAGAAGAGGAAGGAACATAGGGTAACATATAAGAGTGGAGGAAGGTGGAGACGGGTGAACAACTCACACAGAAGGTGATAGGAGATAGGAGACTGCAACGTGGTAGCTAGGCAGCATTGGATGATAGTGTGTAGTTTAGCATCAAAAAGAGGAAGCGAGTAAAAGCAGAGGCAAGGATTAAGTACGGGAAGTTAAAGAAGGATGAACATTGTTCAGAGTTTAGGCAGAAGATGAGAGCAACTCTGATTGGTGGAGAAGAGTTGATGAGATGATTGGAGGAGTACAGCTGTAGTGCTCAGAGAAACTGGCAAGAAGGTGTTTGGTGTATGGTCTGTATGGAAGAAAGAGGACAAGTAGACTTGGTGGTGGAATGAAAAAATGAAGTTAGATACTTAAAGGAAGAGGTTATCAAAGAAAAGGTGGATTAGTCAGGGAAATGAAGAAAGAGAGGAGTACTGGGAGGCAAGGTGCACAGGAAAGAGAGAGTTGGCAAAGGCAATGAAAAACTGAGTTTGCAGAGAGAACGAGCTGGAAAGGACGTGCAGCAGGTCAAAGTTCCAGCCAGCAACCGTCTCCTAGTTTTGAAATATTGGTCATCTCAGAAACCAGAAACCTCCGTCTTTGTGGGAACTGCTGGAGAGAAATTCAAGGAAAAAAGGAAAAAACGATTTGAAGACTCAAACAATTCAGTGCTGACGTTTGCTGATCTTTTTATCACTCATACCGTTCCGTCCTCCTGTCCTGTTTCCACATAGCTGGTAAGATTAATGCTTACCAGAGGTACAGTAAAAAAAACAACAACAAAACAATGGTATCTCGCTACACTGGGCCAATACATAGTGTGACATATGATCTGCTTACCGTATATCTGCTGTATATCATATTTGGACTTCTATGTGCTGAATAAACAAGCTAAACAACATAAGTTGTTAGTTAGTTAGTTAGTTAGTTAGTTAGTTAGTTAGTTAGTTAGCATCGGGTAGCTTTAGCTACATTTGGACAAGGGGAAGACCAGGGTTTTCCATCTGCTTCCACTCTCATGCCCACTATAGTTGGACTCCATGTCTAGTAAGTATAAAGCCACATTCACATTGTTTGACATAAAGGAGAACACAGAAGACGACAGTGAAAGCAGTAAAAATGGGCGAGTGGGCCAGATTCACAAACAACGCATACACACAAATCTGTGTGTAAACTGAACACACACACACACACACACACACACACACACACACACACACGGCTGTCATTTTGCATACCGGTCAATCACAGAGCCGAAAACATAAGCAAGTATGGATTGCCAGCAAAAACAGCAGCTAAGGAGATTCCCCACACTGGAATATTTGGAATATTCTTACAGATTCTGCCGAGCAGGGCGATAAATGAGGAGTGGATTTGGGTGCTGAGGGTGTGTGTGCTGCAGTAGAACCTTCTCGGAGAGCTTTATCTTCCTCAGCTGCTTGGGCCACTGCCTGTCTACTCTCCTCTGAAGGGAATTAGGTTATTAAAAACCAAACACATGCATGCACACAGTTGTGCATACAGGTCACATACACACTCGGTGTATCAATACAAACACACTCATACACTCACCTCAAACCACTGCCAGATTCTGAAGAGAGCAACACATTTGGACCTAGCTCATATGCTTTCTGGCAGAAATGCAAGGGCCCAATGCCACACACTTGATAACTGTAAATGTAACTGTGTGCAGAGGAGAAGAAAGGACTGCTAAAAACACAGCAGTCGGTCTTCTTCTTCTTCCTGAAAATGGAAAATAAGAGCTTTTATAGTTTTACTGGTACGAGACTGTGTGATACTTTTGAAGGAAGTGGCAGAATCACCCCTGAGAAAAGAGGGTGTGTGGCCAGTTGTTCCCTAAACTCTGAAGAATAGATTGACATTTTGAGAAATACCAAAGTCAGCAACTGCTAAATAATATCCTTCTCATCTATGCCAGCTGGGCTTTTGTACACAAGCTGGAAGTATTGGACATGAGCTAAAGTAAACAGAATCCACCTAGAAAGAACCAGATTTCACTGAGGCTACAGACCACAACCAAAGAAACTTAGCAGCCCTGTCTAACTTCACCCTGTCCAAGTGTGTAGGGCAACATTCTTAAAATAAACTTTATACTTACCTTTATATTGTAAGGTTAAGATCCTTCAACATCATAGTTATATGATCTCCACCATGCTCAGGGAAAGAGGGAAATGAAGAGTATAGCTTAGGGATGACAAACAACAAACTGAACAAACTACATTTCTGCTAACAAACCTCCCAAGCTTGTACAAAGGGAAAAGTTAACATTTTGCTCTTTGGAGGTCTGAACAGCATTACTGAGTAATTCCATCTCAAATCAACATGGGCCCTCTGCTCAGATAGCTGAGAGTTGCATAAAAATGATCTTAAATGAGTGATGTGAAATTTTAGTTTCGTATACCAGTAACTTTACAATTTTTTTTTCTAAAGATGGTCCATTGACCCACTTTGAGGCCACACACTGAAATCTGAGGCAATGTTTGAACATTAATATCACAAAAATTATTGAAGATAAAAGCCTGAATATTTCACTGGTGCTTCTTACCATCAAAAGGAATAAGGATCTGTAATTTGGGACAGATGCATTAAAAAAAAGTTAGAGCATTGGCTACTGATTTATTAAAATATGAAAAAAGAATTCCAGCATCCCCAAAAAGTCCCACATTTGAGCAGACATTAATAAAAGACTTTACATTACAAAAGATGACTAGTGACAACTTCTGAATGGCTGAATTTCTCAATAGTGCAAAATAAAGCATGCAGAATACTTTTTAACTCCTAAAACAAAGAAAATGCTGGATTGAGCAAATATGACAAGTTGTACCATAAAAACAAAAACATCAGCAGATAGTTGAATTCAAATTGAACCAATTTCTGGAGTGTATAGATTTTTTTTTATATAACTAAATGATGTTTTTGAATGTTGCTAACTAGCTTCCCCAATTATGTTATATGCACATGGCACATTCAAAAACTACTCATGTAAAACACATTTCTTGAATTTCTTGTTGAAAAGTATTCTACAAGCTCTAGTTTGCGTTATTGTGAAATTCAACTATATACCATTCAGAAGTCACTACTTGTCTTTTGCCATGTGAATTTTCTTTAATAACGTGTGCTCAAATATTGAAGCTAGCCAATACTCAGACAATTTATGATGCATCTATCTCAACAGATGCTGATTCACGTTAATAATAAGAAAAACTCTGTACGTGTTCAAACGTTGCCTCAGATTTAAAATTGTGCAAGAAAAAGAAAAACGGCATGAAAGTCAATTAGATGGTCGAGCAGATGTTGCTCTTTTTGAGGTGAAGTGACCCAATAATCAAGACACTGAAGCCTTCTGTAAATAGAAGATTAAGTTTAGTAAGGCTTCGGTATGTTTATGCGTTTATGTGAAGAAACTGGTGTTGCCCTTTAACACATATAAAGCATTTGTCTCATTTTTCTCCTCTGTACATTATCTGTCATCAGTAAATACACACTATATACCTCAGAGAGCAGCAGGTCTAGCTTATAGGCTTATAAGCTTTAGAAACTCTGTTCTCAGACTGTAGCTCGAACAGCTTTTTAGGGGGAGTCTCGTCCTCTTTGTGGACAGAGGAGGCTTTTAGAAATTCATTGGGCCTACAGGAGATTAGACTGGAGAGGAGCAATTAAAGCACGACACAACTCTCTATCTCTGTCTCTCCCTCCACCTTTCTCTCTCCTCCTACCTCATCCCAGACTCGCACAACTACATGTTACTATGGAAACTACTTTCCTCCCTCCCTCTTTCCATCTCACCCCTCCTCAGTTGCTTTTGGTCTGGCTCCTGCATCCTGCATCTTTCTACCTTCATTCATACCATACATTCATCATGTTCATTGTTATCTCTTCATTAACGCCTCCGCCTTGATTATCACCTCTTTTTTCTACTAAGGCTTTTTAGTAGCACCACTTTCCCCCCCGTGTTCTTCCTCCTCACGTTGAGTCTCCTATCACACTCTCTATCTATCCTGCTGCTTGCGGCACGAAACCAAATGTCAGGTCTGAGCTGGCACTGAGAGAAATTGTAAGGGAGGCAGATGGAGAAGCGAAAACTGAAAGGGGAGAGACATGGAGGGGGGTGAAGAGACAGTGGCAATGAGTCGAGAGAGAAAGAGAAACATGGGGATGGTATAGGGAGAGGGGTCAGACAGACCACCGCTGACCACAGGTTTCTGCTGATAATATTGGTCAACATACAGAGGAAACAGTTATTCAAACAGCGCCAAAGAGCTGGCAGAGAGAAAATATATGCTATTGTAGAGTTTCTATTAGTAATTTTCAGGTTTTCAACTCTTAGCAGAGCCCTGTAACAGACTGATGACCTGTCTAGGAAAAGGATGTCCAGGGTGCACTATGCTTCTTGCTTTATGACAGCTGTGATTGGCTCCAACCCCCCTGAACTGGGTTAATGGAAGGAAATGAATGGATGGAACTCTTTAGCACTGATTTTAACACGAGCAATCTACGATGCTGAAATAGTAACAATAATAACTTCTTTCAGGCCAAGAAAATAGAGAAAGGAAAAAACAAAAAAGTTCACTCTGATTACATGTGACTGCTATTATTAATGCTCTAGTGAAAAACACAGCAATTAGTAACTGCTACAACTAAAACTAAACACACTAAAGGACAATGGGGAACAGAAATACAAAGCTGCAGTGCTTGAATAAACAAACAGCTGAGTGTATTTTGGACAAATAAAATGAGTGGTACCTCGAGAAATAGTACATCAGCCCATTGCAGCACATTATCTAGGGTTTGTGGGCATACTGTTGCACTCTCAGGAATAGGGGTACATTAAAAGTCATTTGTGTGAAGTTAAACATACTCCCTAGGACTAATTACTGGACCTGAAGGTAATTTTTTTGAGTACAGAAAAGGTAGAAAAAGGAGTTTCCCACCCCTCATTTTCAAATGCAAAAGGAGGATACACTCTGTTTTCTGTCAGCTAGCGACCAACAGGGTGCTGGCTGAGCTCAGCAGGTAAGCAGGCGACCACATGCAGCATGGCCAGAGAGCAACAGCATGGGTTCGAGTCTAACCTGTTACCCTTTGCTGTGTATACTCCCCCCTTTGCTGGAACCGTCCAATAAAGTTGAACTATAAATTTTTTCTCTTAGATGTTTTCCCCTTATATTAAGTGTAAAGCACTTAATACGTTCTTACAGCTCTTTAGCTGTATTGTATTTGCTTCTGGGTTTGAATTTGCCAGGAACAGTTCTCCCTGTGCTCAGTTTGCTCTGACTGTGCAGAAACTGTCATCAGAGGTTCAATGCTGACCTCTCTAAGCTGCAAAGCACATGTCAATGCTACAGCACCAATACCTTAGTGGGGACTGGTCCAATTCCATGCTGCTGTACTTCTAAATGTACAATAAGGAACTTTAATTTGGGTATGAGCACACTGGGAAGTCTTTTTATGTTGGAAAGCTGAGTCCAATTAGAAAAAAAAATTGATGAAGTAATGATGCACTGATGAATCAGAGTATTTGAACTGGAAACTGATGAATGAATGAGCCTGGGGCTTCAGTGGGGGAGACTCAGTGGAAGATTTCTTTGGCTCTGGCGTCTTTGCTTTTAGATTCAGATAGGAGTCTTATAACTGAGAGAGCGCATACTGGCCGCTCACAAGGATTATATGATCATAAGTTGACATCAACAGTGGCATGACACACTTAAAAGAATAATATCTTATATCTAATAATATCTTGCCATAGGTAGGTATTTAATAGTGGCTTGTAGTAAATGTTTCAGGCCTCCTTTATTTGAGTTCTTTTATCTGTCAATCTGTTTCCAAGAAAACAGAGTTCACAGAGCTCAAGATCAAAGGTGGCCGTCTGTGTCCTGCCTCAGTGACTGTGCACGAGACACAGCTCCTTCAGAACTTTATGCTTGGGTACAACCATGAATCATCTGACCACTGAACTTAAAGACACTTTTCAACCAGAAAAGCACTTTTTTTTTTCCATTTAGGGCCAAATTATGATGTTTTTATTTCAGTTTTTAACATTTATCTGTTTGGAAGGTGAAGGTAGATTGTTAAGAACATTTGGAAAGCCAACAAACACAATAACTTGTTCTCTTTTGAGGTGTTAAAGAGCAGCTCGTGGGGCAAAAAGTGTGAATTATCCAGCTGTCGTTATTCATTCATGATTTCTAGCCTTCAGTAAATGTATATAGACAATATGGTGGAAGAAACTCTACAAAACCCCTGTAATAAAATTGCAGTGTTTGAAGCAGACGAAGTCCTTGTAATGAAAATATTCTGGTGAGCAAAGTTAGTCACAGCAAAGCAGGACTGGTTGATCACGGCAAATCTATAATCACAACAAGTTTATTCAAGGTTAAGATCACAATCTTTTAACATAATTGGTCAGTCTGTGTAAAAACAGCAGATTTATTGAACTAAAAGACAAAAATATTTATCTTATATATTCCTTTCACTGTAATTGAACATAAATTAATGAAATAAGAAAGAATGACTCATGGCCCAAACGAAACATGCCACAGCCTGGTGAGGAGTGGATTTAAGAAGAAAGTTTGTTATCTGAAATGCAAAAAGAGAACATCACTGCAAAACAGATTGTGACACAATAATCATTTCAACCCCAATTAAATTATTTTAATAGTTGCTGGGAACCAAAGAACAAAATTGTAAATGAAACTTAAATACGACTAATTGCACATTAAAAACAATCACACTCACATTTAAAAGAGAAAAAAAACCCCACATTTTTCCTCCTGACAGCAAAGCCAAAACTGAGACTGGCTGGTAAATGGTGCATGCTGAAATGAAGGCATCAGCAGCTGGTTGTTTGCTGTTGAGCCTTTAGGCAGTGGAAGCTGAATGAGACAACATCTGGGTGTCAGACGTTGCAGGTGGAGATTGAGGATGGCCGCTGAGGGCTGTGTACCCAGGATGAACGTGCATGGCAGTGGCTCTGTGTTGTTGCTACTGCTGACAGTGGACTGTTTCAGACTCCTTGGCCTCAGTCCCTGTGGACGCACCAGTGAGAGCGGCAACAAGGGTGGGAAGGCTGAGAATCTGCAAACATGGCCAGTGGTGTTTGTTGGTGAGCACGATGAATCAGGCTGAATGCTGAGTCTTTGCCGTTGAGGACCGGAATACCAAGAGGCCACATGTGTTACTGAGAAAGATTGCTGCTCAGGCCAGGCATGTCAGCCCCAATCCCATCATTGACTTTTGTTCATTTTTTAAGTCTTCCTGCTTAACACTTCAAAGGTGTGACACAATAGTACCTCGTATCTCATTTAACGGCACCTATTCTCTGACCAAACTCCACAGATACAGGGAGTAATTCTCACAGACAGTTTAATGATCTGAGAAAACCTAAAAACATTTAAAAATTATAATAAATCTTGTATTTTTTTTTCAGTACATCACCTAAACCTGTGAGTTCAAGACTAGCAGGTCCATTAGTGGCTCTCCAGAGTTTAAAGAGAAGTTGACAATAGAACATAGAAAACACAGTGCTTTTGTTTTAAACGGTACATTTTAAAACGTTTGATGAGTAGCATCTCCTCTTCTTTTAACAACAGTCTGTAAACATCTGGGAGCTGAGGAGAGCAGCTGCTAAACTTTCGGGAGAGGAATGTTCTTGTTTGATATTTGAGTCTTCTTTCTTGTATTTTTCATCGTATGAAGTGCCAAATGTTGTCACTTGATGAAAGGTCTGGACTTACATCAAGGCCATTTCAGCACCCGAACTCTTTTACTGGAAAGCCATTTGGAGTTTTAGGAATGTCATTCTGAAATATGCAATCCCTTTTCAGGAAGAGAAGTCATCTGTGTTGGAGCTCATGTCACTCTAAAACCTTTATATACCTTTCAGCATTGATGGTGCTTTTATAGATGTGATGGACCCATTGTCCATGTTTTCCAAATCAAATTTCATCTGATCACACAACAGGTTTCCTACTTTGCTTCAGTCTGTTTTAAATGAGCTTTGACTCAGAGAAGATGGAGTCATTTCTGGATCATGTTCACATATGGCTTCTTTGCATGATAAAGCTTTACCTGCATTTGTGGATGGCATAGTAAACTGTTCACAGACACTGATTTCTCAAAGTGTTCCTGAGCCCATGATGCCATTTCCATGACAGATTCATGCCTGTTTTTACTGCAGTGCTGCTTCAGGGTTCAAAGATCACAGGCATCCATTACTGGAGGATTACGGACTGACATCATGACAAGTATTCACAGTTTTACACGGAGCGACATTATTCTGAAATTATTTCGCAATTTGTAGACACAGTTCGTTTCAGATTGGTGAACCTGTGCCCATCTTAACGTCTGAGAAACTCTGTCTCTCTAAGATGCTCTTTATATACCCAATCATGTTCCTGACCTCTTGCAAATAAACCTGATTGCTACATTCAGCTGTTTTGTTTAACCAACACTTACTTTTCTGGCCTTTTTTTCTCCCAGCGTCCCAAAATTTTTGAGATGTGCCTTTGCCCCTAAATTCAAAAAGAGCTCATATTTTACAAAAGACTAAAATCTCCAAGTTCAAACATTTCCCCTGGTGTGTAGAATAAATATAATATGCATTTATGAGATTTCCAAATTATTTAATTTAGTGTTTATTCAATTTTACACTGCGTCCCATTTTTTGCAAATTAGGGTTGTACATTGGACAAGCAATCATGACATGAAGCTGGTCAAATGTTGTTGCAGCAATCTGCTCTTACTCCGTTAATGTGAACCACAACCAAGCACGGTAAAATAGCTCAGTGTGGTTCCCTGCAACTGATTCAAGCTTTGCAGTTTCCCCCAAAAAATGTTTTAATTAACCCTAACGTCACACCTGGTTTTCATCTCTTCCTTCTTGAAGAGGACTTCAAAGTAAATGTAAAAAGAGAACACAGGGTAAAAAAAAAGACTTTTAAGTGGAGGATTTTTCTCTGCATGGGTGTAATACAGTAAATATGCCACTGCCGTATCAGGCTGGCTCTAAGATCAAAGTTTCTTTTCTGTGTCACAAATGGGAACAGTCACCCATTTTTTAAAATCACACTTTCATCACAAAGGTAAGCAACTTTTTTTTATGCACAGCCTGGATTTGCTTACACTTCCAAGTTAGAAATGTAGGTAATAATTCTTAAGTGCTGATGTTATGCAAGTGACCCAATTTTTTTAAAGCTATGAAAAAAAATGTTCGTGTGTGTGTGTGTGTGTGTGTGTGCATAACTGTGACTGTATGAAACAGATAAAGAGAAGACAGAATGTGTTTGGTGTTGCGCTGGTGGTGCCTCTTTCTTCAATAGCACTAACAGTGCTTTTCACCTCTGAAATACGACTGGAGGAATTTAATTAGTTACTTAAAGTGTCAAGGTCCACACAAGAATCAAAACTAACAATGAAGTGATTCCAATTTTTTATATGTCCGACTATTCACAGACACTAAGTGTAGTTTTATAAACTTTATAAACGAGAACAGGTAAGTAGTGAGCTTTAGTTAAGCAGAAATGAACAGTCTGCCCTCCACAAACTACAGACAATTTGACATTTCACATGATGTGTTTATCGCTCATTACTAATTTCAAATGCCTGTGCTTGCTAGCACAGATGCTGCCTCTCTGTCTGGCTGTGGTGAGTGAAGCCACGGTTGTGCTTAATGCTATTACTGCAGCTCCATTTCTGGTTGGGCATTTGTATTTTTAATTACGTGTATTTTTTGTCAGTTGTTTATGTAGTCGGATGAAAAAGGAACGTACTGTTTCCCATTCTGAAGTTTTGCTTCAGAATTTAATAACAAATCATCTGGTACTTAGTAGGTCTTAATTTTTCTTTTAAAAAGTCAGACTTTTAATTTTTAAAGTAGAGTTTAAAATTTTTCATTTGCTGCTTTTTGACTCATTTTCAGTTCAGTCCTTATACGGGACCATTTTCAGAGGCATGTAAATAAACTCCAACGCTCTCTCAGGGGTTGTTAACCCACCTACACTGCTGTGAAAAAGTATTTGTCCCGTTCCTCATTTCTTCTTATATGAAGAATTTGTCACACTTTGATGTTTCAGCTCAAGCTAATTTAAATATCATAAAAGATATACTGAGTAATTTCTTTTTTTTTGTTACATTTAAAAAGCTGTCCTGGCCCCAGGCATCCATCTACTGTTGCCTCATCAGAAAAGCCTCAGGGTGGTTTCCAATAAGCCATTCTTAAGGAAGGATAACATGGAGAAAGGGCTGAGGCACAACAAGTAATATAAGAGCTGGACTGAATATCAGAGTCAATGGGTGTTGGAGTGATGAATCCAACCCAGACATTTTTTGGTTCAAGCCATCGCCAGCAGATACAGAGCAGGTCATCAGTGAGCATCTACAGCCATCTTTAAAACATGGTGGAGGCTTTCCCAGGGTTTGCTGGGAAATTATGAATGCAGAAAAGTACAATCAGATTTTGCAGTACTGGATGGAAAGCCTCTCACTGGTATTATTTTAAGCATGACAATAATCCCAAATAACGCTGTCAATGTAATAAAAGCATCCTAGCATAGAAGAACATGCAAGGCTCAAGACTTTTGCACAATTTTGCATTAAATGGTGCTTTTGTTGCTCAGTAATGACACATTTGCTACTATTAAACTTAAGGAGTTTAGTTGCTCCATACAGGCAACACAACCATAGAAACTGACTGCACGCATACAATTGTTGCTTGTAGCCTGGTTAATGCTGATGAGTCACAACAGCCATAACTGTCACGGTCTGAGTGGCAGACCGTGGGGAAGGAGGACCCAAACGCAGTGAACGGTGCGTTTATTTACAGTGCAGAAAATGACAATAAATCCTTGTGTGCTCCCTCGACTCCCATGTCGTGTCTTCTCCCAAAAATCCGTGTCTTCGCACTCCCTGTGCTCGCTGCCCTCCTGTTTCCACGCTCCTCCTGGGGGAAAAATATCAGAGGCAGCCGTCAAGACACACACTCTCGCAGGTATGTACTAACTGATTTTAACTTAAGCTAAGACACTGACATGGAGTCTTACGCAACAATCCAGCATCGAGGCGCTCTCAGCCACACTGCTTTGTAGCTCCCCCGACGATCCTGATCAGCTGCAGGTTTGTGATCTTCTGCCTCAGGCGTGGCCAGCCTCCAGGCTGAACACACCCACCAGGCCTGTAGACCAGCGCTCTGTACACACACCCTCACACACACAAACCAGGAAGACGAGGGACAGCAGCACCAAAAATACACATGCCCATAACATATTCAATAACCCTGTGTCCCTCAAACCCAGGTCCGTGACAATAACAGTCATGATTACAGTAATGACAGCCAGCTAAAGCTAGCTGCAGTCATTCAGACTGCATGCTGCACCACAGAGGTCAAGAGAAAAGCTACTCATACAGTTAGATTTACACCTATCACTAAACTTCTCTCAACTGTCTCTTCTCACTTCCATCCCAGTGGCTGCCTCCTTCTGTCTTACGTAGACAGCCCACCCTCCCACTCTTGGAGTCTCATCTGTGTGTCAGCGATAGAGGTGAGGTCAGCCTCTCACCAGGCTCTGCAGCGCAGCTATCAGCAGCGTTTGCCCACAATGCAAGTAGCCAGTGGAGCGTGTGAATGGGGTCATGCCTGGGAGATGGGAGATGGAGAGTGAAGCCGCCATCCGTGAATAGGGAAGAGAGGGATAACAATTCCTGAGGCTGTCTCCACTGCAACAGCAATAAATCTGAGAGCCTGTAGCCGGGGTCCCCAATCCCAGTCCACGAGGGCCGGTGTCCCTGCAGGTTTTAGATGTGTCCTTAATCCATCACAGCTGATTTAAATGGATAAATTACCTTTTCAACATGTCTTGAAATTCTCCAGAGGCCTGGTAAAGAACTAATCATGTGATTCAGGTGTGTTGACCCAGGGTGAGATCTAAAACCTGCAGGGACACCGGCCCTCGTGGAGTGAGATTGGGGACCCCTGGCCTATAGTGTGCCTCTTGATTGTTTGTCCCTCCTCCACATGCTTAAAGGAGGAAGCAGTGCTCGTGCATGTCTACAAGAGCAAGTGGAAGTGTGCATTCTTCTGCTGCCGTATAAAATTTGACATTCGTTTCCTTAAATGCTAGGGGAAGATGAGGTGGCCCCTCCAATCCATTTTTGATTGGTGCAATGATTATTCTGTTTTCCACAGCGTACCTCAGACCATTTGTATATAAATGGATGTCTCTTATCACTGTTTCATGATGAGAGGCAGCATAAACGTGATATGAATGAAAAAAAAAAAGATTTCACTCAACAGCTTTCCACTATTTGAATTTAATTAGCAGGATAATGGATTCATTCACCCTCTCCTCACAGGTTCTGAATTTTAAAAAAAATTCAATTGGGTTCACAGCGTGGGTGGGGGAACAGATCTCCAGAGTATCCTTTGTGTGTATAAAAATGACATGAAGATGAATATACACCAGTGTAGTAATTATATTTTCAGCACCTCAAATGAAGCTCTTCCTTTCTAATTGTGCTGTTTATTGAGTATTATCTGCGTTCTTTACCTAAATGCCTCCTGTTTAACTTTTTAGAGGTTTGCCTTGAATACACAGAATGCTAGCGTCTATCCCGGTCTTACTCCAAACACAAAGTGATACACCAAAACCCCCTTTAGCATCATTTTTCAGCTTACTTGGATGTGCAACAGATTTCAACAGGAGCCCGTCTTCTTCTGAAATACAAGCAATGAGACCACAGGCAAAATTGCTGTATTGGTGTCACTATCACAGGAAGTCTAACGATGGTAATCAAAGGTCAGAGAAGTCATATTGGTGCATTAATCACTTACTTATTGCAAACAAAGGAGTGAGAAAGGCAAAAATCATATAATGTATGCATAATTTATAGTGCTATACTCAGGGTTAAATTGGACTGAACAGCATTTTTGTCCATGAGTTGTGGTTGAGGTGCTTCAGTATCTAGCTGGTGTTACTGAAGAGGTGTGAACATAAAGGGAGTAACGTTTTTTTAAGTGGCAGGTCATTCCAAATCTAGCGTTTGTGTTTGTGTGCATTTTGTCACCCATTGTGTTGCTAGCTAAAGGTCCAGATGTTATATTTCCCAAGGAGAGAAACAGAATGAGCGCTAACTTCACTTAAAGATGGAGAAAGAGGTAAGAAAAAGGACAGGAGAGAAAGAAAAGATGTTAGATTTAAAGGTAAGGACTGCTCAGTGGCATTTGATAAACTGTAAATTTAAAGCTTATGTGTAATTTCCTGATTTTTTTTAAGAAAAGATTTGTATCAGTGTTGGGAAATTCACAGATATTGACTCTTACATGATCTTATTGTTCCCCCAAACTGCCAAATCTTTCTTTAATCCCTGTGTTCACTTTTCTGTTCCTGGATTTGACAAACTGAAAGAAAGTGGGCATTGCCACATACTAATGTTAGTATATCACTATAGGAAAGTTTCAGTGAGGTTTGCACAAAATACGTCATTCAAAGAGCTGCTTTCTTAGACTGAGTATCTTTCAGAGCCTGTACTTTTCTGCTTTTACTTGAGTAAATCTGTTGAATCTGCACTTCAACGTTTTATGATTTTAAAACATGTATCTGTGCTTTTGCCACCACTGGATATCTGCTACTCCTCTCCAAGTCTTTTTAAGATTTCTCCTTGAAGGCAGATCCCAAAGGACCATCCCTTTGCCTTGGACAATGATGGTAAAGGTAAAAGCTGCTTTAAAATATGACTAGTTTTTTCAGTATTGTAATCTACATGTTTCTAGGAGTGAGAATGTGTTGCAGTAACATGAGTCAACAGATGGCAATGTTGTTCTACTGATACAAATATCTTGAATCAGTACCTTGAATCAATTTGAATGACATCTAGTACAGACGTTCACTGATGCTTCTTAAGATAAACTGTAAAAAATCAGGATGAACTGATGTGAAACTTTAGTGCCTGAAAAACCAATGGCATTCCTATTGCTAGTTAGTGCTACTTAGGAAATATTTGCAAGTGATGTATTGATCCATGGTCAATAATCCAGGTAAGGAAATCCCAGGAAGTTGATTCTGTTCTGTTCTGCTCTGTCTGATGTAGCACTTTTTACTTTCCTTCCACTTTCCTTATCTCCTCAGTACATATTGATCAAGCAAGAAACTTGAAAGTGGAAAATGGAAGGAAAGTAAAAAGCATTTATATTAATTACTCTTTCAGATCCTGTTCATCTGCTGTACAGTTATTTTCATACCACAACATCTTTTGTCCTCCACTTGTTTTCTAGGACACACTACACACCATGCAGCCATAAGCCAGGTTTTTGGGATGCATACTACACATAAATACTGTTTCATATCTACTAACCTGTGTTATCTTTGGCATTTTTATAGATTAGAATTAATTCAATGCATACTGGTAACACATACACACTACATACATGTGTGTGTACAGCAAGAGAGGCAGGAAAGAGGAAGGAAAATGTAAGTGGCTAAGGGAGAGTTGCAGGCAACCGAAAAGGGAATTGTGAACAGGTGTGTATGTGGCTGAGTCAAGTGATGGCTGAAGGTCAGAAACAACAGGGAGCTCTGCAGGGTGAGAGGGGAACAATGGGCCCTGAACATAAGAGGAAGCATTACTGATCAGCAGGTTGAAAGGGGGTAAAATCATGCAAAAAATATTGGGAGCTGGTTTCAGTCACGACAGCCTGTTTTTTTCCTTTACCTATCCTGATGAAACCTCTGTGAAAAATGCATCACACTCTGTTGAACTTGCAGGAACTCCTTAAATAAGAATCCAGATATTTTAAGTTAGGCCAGCACCGAGGCTTTGGTTTTCTACAAGCACTTTCGTCATGTTAGATTCTCTACTCACTCGTCCTTGCCAGGGTTTACATTTATATTAATCCATGTTGATGATAAGAAAAATCAAGACATACAAGTTTGTAACATTCACAGACTTGTCATCATGTCTGAGCATCAAGTATGAAACACAGAGAGCTGAAGGTTGCCAGTGCTGCAGTGGGCCCATAGCAACATTTAAATAAAATAAAAAAAAATAAATCTGCTGAGGAGTATTTTCCAATCTTTCTGTATTTCCAAAAGTGTGAGGTGACAGTAGTTCATTGCCCCATTTGGCATATCAGCGTTATTGATGACGAGAGATGGCAGCGCCACAAAGGCACGCAACGGAGCCATAATAATAAACAATGACTCTTCGTGTGACAGAGAAAATGAAAGCATATAATTGCAGTCAAGTTGAATGCTAATGGATGCTAATCACAGGGAAACTACCGCACACTCGCACACACACAGAGCTGCATTTACACCTTAAATGCGCGGCCCTGCTGAGGTGTTGTTTGGTGACTAAAACGGGCGGAGTGGTGCACAGAACACAAAGGTGTGAGGAACAAAAGAGAGACTTGGAGGTTGGCAAGGTTTGTGTAGAAATGGTTTACTCGCATTCAGCTGCACTCAGATTGAGATTAATGGTCTTGAGTGAATAGCGGGAAGCTCGTAAAAACAAAACAAAAACAACAACAACATTAACACAAAGAATGCAGCATGACATCCTGTGTTAAAAACTCCAAAACAACGGAAAATATTGTTTCAAAGATAAATGTTCAGTTACTTTATGGGTTCTGCCAGTTTGTATATTAACGTTCAATCATTCGGTCTGTCTGCAAAAATTGATTTTTTGATTAAATTTCCTAATCTTCCTCCATGGTTTTCTCCTTGTGCACCTCCGGGCCCCTTCCAGTGCCGCTGCTGACTTCAGGTCAGTACCTGCGAGTCCCATTCTGAGCACTTACGCAAGTAATGCACCAACTAAAGCAAAATACAGAGTAACAAAGTACACCCTTACTACTTCCATAGAAATTAAGAAGAAAAGTAACAGCCTTGTGCTGCTGTACTTGATTAACTGGTGATTAACCTCCACAGAAGCTCAGGTTTCAGATGTTTTCAGGTCTGGAGCATTCTGGTGCCCCAGCCAGCGTAATGACCTTACACAAATACTTCAGTAAGAAACATCATAAGGCTGTTTCCAAACACTTCAGGGTTTGCTCATTTTATGGTAAGAAAGAGTATTCAATTGTGGGAAATGTTTTAGACAGTTGCCAATCTTCCAAGGAGTGGGCGTCCCAGGAAATTCAACCAAAGGTCATTCCATGCAGTGCTCAGTCAAACTCCAAAAAGCCCAAGAGCTGCATGTCAGAGGCTTCAGGCCTCGATTAGCTTTTTAAATGTTAAAGTTCGTGACAGTAGAGCTAGAAACAGATCAAACAAGTATGGCTTGTTTGGAGGTACTGCCAGAAGGAAGCCTCTTCTGTTTTTTAAAAGGAACACAACAGCACGGCCTACTACGAAGCCTCTTGAACAATGTCTGGACTAATGTATATAAATTCCCCTCTTGCCCTGCACAGTATCTTGGATGTTCCTAGGACTGCGCTCTTCTGTATAGAGATCTCCGATGTTGTTCCTGGGATCTGCTGGAGCCACTCCCCTAACTTGGGAGTCACCGCACCTTGTGACCATGGGACCACCGTTACCTTCACCCTCCACATCTTCTCGAGCTCTTCTCTGAGCCCTTGGTATTTCTCAAGCTTCTCATGTTCCTTCTTCCTGATGTTGCTGTCATTCAGAAATGCTACATCTATCACTACGGCCATTTTCTTGTCTACCACCACTATGTCAGGTTGGTTAGCCACCACCATTTTGTCCCTCTGTATCTGGAAGTCCCACAAGATCTTAGCTCGGTCATTCTCCATCACCCTTGGGGGCGTCTCCCATGTTGATCTCGGGACTTCCAGGCCGTATTCGGCACAGATGTTTCTGTACACTATGCCGGCCACTTGGTTATGGCGTTCCATGTATGCCCTGCCTGCTAGCATCTTGCACCCTGCTGTTATGTGCTGGATTGTCTCTGGGGCATCTTTACACAGCCTGCACCTGGGGTCTTGCCTGGTGTGATAGAGCCCAGCCTCTATACTCTGACCCGTTCTTCCTATTATTTCCTGGTCTTGTTGTGAAACTTTCCCACCCTGTGATGTTGGCTCTACAGGTGAGCAGATGGAATGTGATCATGCTCTTGCATCGTTGCACAATGATGCATTTCCATGCATGCGCAAACAAATCCCAACTTCCCCCTGCAGAAGTGAGCTCTCACGCTGGGTCTTCGTTGAGGTAGAATAATCTGATAACACTCCACATAGTTAGCGTTCCGATATGATTAAGCCAGGTTGCCATTTGTCAAGACTAATTTAGAATGAGTTGTGATTAGCTATTTCCACCCTCAAGGGCATTACGCATTTAAAATGGAACACATTTTAACCAGCTGGGAAAATGACAATGTCTGCTGATTTCCTCAAGTCTTGCACTTGAGTGTTTATTTCTCTGCTTTCACTGTAATGGACGATTTACCTACATGTGCAGGAGACAGGAGAGTAGAGCTGGTATTGTATATAGAGAGAAAACAAGAGTGAGTGCGAGTGAAATAAACTATATTGGGTTCCAGGGCTCGACTTGTGCTGCAGCTATTTCACTCGAGGGATTAAGACTCAGAGAGCCTCCCCCAACTCTCCTTCCCTCTCCTCCTTCCCACTGCAGCCTTTGGTGGATTTACTATTTACCCCATTTATTTATCACTTTAGAGTGCTGATGGAAAGGCCTGCAGGGCTAGAGAGAGTGACGTACCAGCCACGGCTGGAATTAAAACTCTCGAGCTCGTATAATTTGATTTGACTACTCTCTCACCCACCATCAGAGGAAGCTGAGAGGATGCAGAGCCCTCTGTGTTGCTGCTTTGGGTTGATGTTCTTGTGTCACCTGTCAGAAAATGTCCTTTTAAGAGATCCTGTAGCTGTGTCATTTACTTTCACTCTCCTCCAGCAGAACACTTTCTAAATATAATGAACCAATTCTCTCTTTCAAAATACAAAAAATATATAAAAAATAAAATAAAATGTTGAACCTCAAACAGCATTTCTTTACAGTTTGGATGTTTCTCTTGTGCTGGGAAGTTATCTGCCCTAAGGTAAGAGCTAAAAAAAAAAACCTTCCAAACTATGAAGAAGTTCCTCCTGTCAGAAAGAAAACAAGTCCAGTTCTCTCCCTTTTCTCTTCTTCACTTCCTAAATGTTTCTGCACTGCCACCTCCTTTGTCCTCTCACCTTTCTAAAGATCTTACCTCTCACTAACTTTTCCTGTCGCACTCACTTTCTTTTGTCTATGTGCTTTGACAGAGTGACTGATGTTGATCATTACTAGGCTCTGATGGCTCCATATCAGAGGAAATTCTCATCAGTGCTCTGTCAATGTCACCAAGAAGCCATTGTGAGGCTAATGGTCCTGCTAGGTACTGGGATCTTTGTGGAACTCTAGAGTAAAAATAAGCAACAGACTCGGCTCCTGGATAATACAAACACTTTTTTGGGTAATATTAAAAGAATACTGAGATACTTTTGGACTATGATTATTATATGTATGGTGAACCCTGGTACTGTGAATCCTGACCTTTGGTAATAAAATCCATTGTCACGGCTCCCTTATGAGTAAAGTCATATCCATCATACCAAACAGAGTGGGATATTCTTAATTAAAAATAATACTCCTTTAAGTAGTTATAAACCCAGCAATGCTACTCTAACCTGGAGGCAGATTTGTCAGTTTTTCCTTTCTCCGTGCATGACAACATACCTGCAAACACATTCCATAAATCACGATGGCAGACAACTGGAAAGCTCATTTTTTTCCTCTTCCAACCAAATTGAAATGTCTGACAAGAGACGATGCTGTAATCAATTGAGGATCTTGCAATAAATCTGGCGTCGGTCCCACCAGCCCTGGACAATAAGTTAGAAAGCCTATAGCAGAGTGAGATGAGGAGAACGGTGAAGACCGCAGGCTCAGTGCCGGCTGGGATAGCTCCATCCTGGCCCTAGTATTTCATAGAAGACCAGCTCTGTAAGTCAGGAGAGGCAACGTTGGCTCTGTTCCCTGGTTAACTGAGGACTCAAGGTTCTTTGATGGTGCCGGTGAAGGAAGGGTAGTTGTTTGGTATTTAAAGAAATTGAAAACCTATGACTTTGGGTTAGCAGTTCAGGATTTTGAAGTTGAAATGTATTCCTTAATTAATATTTAATAAATATACTAAAGCGCAGTTAGAAGGTATTCTTGGAGACAAGTTATATTTGTCAAACTGCTGTTATTTCTGACCCTTTTTTAACTACGACAAGTTACAGAGTAACTAGACCAAATTTATTTCATAAGGGACAAGTGAATGGTAAATGGACGGGTTCTTACATAGCGCTTTTCTACTCTTCTGAGCACTCAAAGCACTTTGCACAATTTGCGCATTTACCCATTCACACAAGCACATTTTCTAAGTGCTTTCTAACTAACATTCACACACACATTCATACTGCGATGGATGCATCAGAGAGCAATTTGGGGTTAGTATCTTGCCCAAGGATATTTGGCATGCAGTCTAGGGGAAACCAGGAATCGAACCACCAACCCTCCGATCCGCTCTACCACCTGAGCTACAGCCACCCCGACGTGAGTGAGAAAGGTGACTGGAAAGGAAACACTCAATGCATCATGGGAATCCCCCGGGAGCCTACGTCTATTGCAGCATAACTAAGGGAGGATTCAGGGTCACCTGGTCCAGCCCTAACTATATGCTTTAGCAAAAAGGAAAGTTTTAAGCCTAATCTTAAAAGTAGAGATAGTGTCTGTCTCCCGAATCCAAACTGGACGCTAGCTCCACAGAAGAGGGGCCTGAAAACTGAAGGCTCTCCCTCCCATTCTACTTTTAAATACTCTAGGAACAACAAGTAAGCCTGCAGAGCGAGAGCAAAGTGCTCTAATAGGGTGATATGGTACTACAAGGTCATTAAGATAAGATGGGGCCTGATTATTTAAGACCTTGTATGTGAGGAGCAGGATTTTGAATTCAATTTTGGATTTAACAGGAAGCCAATGAAGGGAAGCCAAAACAGGAGAAATCTGCTCTCTCTTTCTAGTCCCTGTCAGGACTCTTGCTGCAGCATTTTGGATTAGCTGAAGGCTTTTCAGCGAGTTTTAGGACATCCTGAAACACTAAAACACTACAGCGCAAACTGGTAAATGGACCAGTTCTTATACAGTGCTTTTCTATTCTACATGAGCATTTAAAGTGCTTCACACAAACACATCTCATTCATTCACATTTTTTCTGCCTGTGTGTGTGTGCATGTGTGTGTGTGTTGTATTTTCAAATGCAAAGAATAAACTATAACAAAAAGAATTTCTTTCCCTTCATTTCTGTTATTTCAATGTTCAGTGATATTGTCATTGTTGGAAAAGCTACAGGTCTGGCCCTGAGCAGGATGCCCACCCACCTGTTTATGAATACATTCATAAATTGTAAAAGGTGAAACACAGAGAACACATATTTGCTAATTAGGTCTAAGTAATAGACTAATAAAACAAGAATTTCATTCACCTAGAGAAAAGCACAAGGGTTTGGGATGGTCAGTATCACACTGCAAGCTGTTGTACTACACACACACACACACACACTGACATGTCTGGCTATGAAAGCTTTGCTCTTTTGCTCTCGAAGATGCTTTTTCAATCATAAATATAAAGTGATGCTTATTAGAGGTGGGAATCACCATACATCCCACGATACGATATTATTGCAATTTTTAAAAATATTTTGCAATATTCAGATTCTGTACATAAAGGTAAACTTTATCAATATCATTTTATCATTTTATCTAATATCAAAGTCTCACACTCAGTCTTTCTCTCATTTCAGTCAGTTTTATTGTTGACAAACTGAACGGTTTGTATTACAGTCTAGTCCAACTTAACTGAATGCAACCATCTGGTACAATTATAGCCAGTGTTGGAAAGGTTACTTTTAAAATGTATTCCATTACAGATTACAGAATACATGCCCCAAAATGTATTCTGTAAC